>NW_018164793.1:34243-38043 GCF_001263595.1 Phalaenopsis equestris | reverse complement strand
CATCTTGAAAGAATGGCAAGACCAATGATCATATCGACATTGTCATTCCAATGTTCATCTTCTGTTTTCTTTAGTTGTAGAAAAATGATGCTAAACATATAGGTAATAAAATGAACCACTATAGGATTCAAAAGGTTAAGTGCCTATTCAATGCAAAACTCTAACTTCAAAAACTTCGTAAAGGTTATCCCCATGTTGCTTATGCTTTTGATATTGAGTTTCAAAATTTCTCTCTTCATACTCTGGGTAAACCTGTTTATTAAAACAATCCCCTAGAGGATATTTTTAAATTGAATATTGATGGATATGTGCAGCATATTCATTCGGATGTGAAAATCTCCAGCTGTGTGTTGGCCAAAACGTTACAAAATTTTGGATTGGGGTGGATGCTTAGCTAATAATTCAATAAATTGGTGGTAGTAAATATTAATGTATCAATGGTTGATCCTTATGCTTTTGGATGGTTCCTTTAATGCTGTTGAATTTTCTTTCTGGGTGGTTCTTCTTATAATGTAATACTTAGATAAATTATTGTGCTACCTGCAAAGGGCTTTACTAATTCTAATATTTTTACGCAGATAGGGCCCATTCTGGCCTCTAAGCTAACCAAGAACAACATTTCAATGAACTGGTGCAGTTTCTTCTGTCTAATAGAATTGCTTATATATGGTATATTTAATTGCAGGCTTAAGAAAGAGAGTTGGTATTTTGGATCTATCTAGTGATCGAAGATATCATATTGGAAGCAAATGAATGTCTATTACAGTTGGTGTGCCTGGCTGAGGTATTGTGAGGCAGAAGTGCGCTTTTGTTCACTGAGCTGTACTGGATAGGAGAGCTCAGATTGGCCAAATCCAGATCATTCACATTTTGAAGATTTGGATAATGCTACTGGAACTTCTACCTCATATTGGAATGCATCAATTTTTTGGCCTATACTCTTTATTTTTTTTCCAAGAGAACTTACTTATAGGTCTTTATGGTCTCTTAATACTTTTAAACTGTTTTGCAACATGTCTCTTCTTCAGGGCCATTTTTTGCCATTGACTTTTGTAACTTCTTTTGATTATTACTAATCTCTTGGTTTTGTTTGGAAAAAATAGAGATTTTATTGATAAGTGAGAGCAATAGGCAGCTGGTAAAAAGGAAGAAAATAAGGAAACAAATTTGATTAAAAAATGGTTATAGTGGTAAAGTCAACAAAAATGGAAAACTATCAAATTTAATGTTTCTGTCAGAATTACATGTTACACAATTTCAGTTCCATAAAACACTGTTATAGATAGGAGAAAAAGGAATATCAAAAATATTTTGGATGAGCAAAGTGTGCTTACTTTTGTAATGGTGGATCCCAAATGGCAATGAGCCCCAACAAGTTTTAGTTCATTTGGATAAGACTTTATAGTGTCTAGGAACCATTGCAGCCTCTCATTTCTAATACCAAACTTTGAATTCTTGTTGCCTGTCGCTACATATGGATGCACCTAATGAAAAGAAAAGGAGTATAGGAAATCAAGTTTGACCACAAAAAAGTATTAAATCATACAAACAAAAAGACAAGGTCTCATTATCGCACATGAAGAAATGACATGTAAGATAATTAACCAAACAGTAAATGATTAGCATCCAAAAGAAAACGTAGAAGTCATTCAAAAACATATTTATTACATTGCCAGCATAATCCAACAGTTTAGCACAAAAGGTGGCTTAATTTATACAATTCTCCAATTAAACTGCTGTTTAAAAATCAAATGACATTTATATATCAAGTTTAGCAAATTGAATGTATAGAATTGATCCAAATAAAAATAACACACAGTTAGACAACTAGCAACAAGTAATGAAACTCTTCTAAAGAACCATAAGTTTGAAAAGAAATCAAACAACAATTCAATCTCATCATAGATAAGATGAAAATCAGTAAAAATATAAATCAATGGGAAAAGGGCATTCATTGGTTACTAGATGATATGATAGCCTCCGTAGGCACGCTTTTGTTTGCTTGTTAACCATTTAAGAATCAATTAATTAGGGTAATTAAAAAGTTAAGGAGCTGAAGAACCCTTCCTAAGTTCAACTTTTGTGATTTATCTTAACAATTTAGTAATATTAATTAACAACTATATTCAAACAAACAAGGGAGAGAACGGGAGGATTTGTAATGAAAAATACTGCATGCATTCAAAGATGCATGTTTTTGAAGTTTTGAGCAACTGATTGGCATAACCAAATATAATTGATAAAGTGCCTCGCTTCCATCAAGATGATAATGCATTAAAAAAATAATAATAACTAGCAAAGAAAAATGGATAATGAATATGAAAATGACCATGTGAATATTGTACAAAGAGTTTGTTTAACAAACATGAACAAAATGCATAATTTGTTGACTTTAAGTACCTACAATTGTAATATTTTTAGGAATTTGAATATGCAGACAAGATGAAAAAATAAAAATTCAATTTCAGAGAGATTTTGTCAATTTGTCAGCCATATAAAGCATATTACCTGGGGGTCTACATCTGGATTTATCCTAAGTAAAACTCGAACCGTCTTTCCTGTTATTCTTGCCGCAATAACAATATTTTCCAGATCAAACTCGCTATCAATATTCACAAACACCCCTTCTTTAGCAGCCAAAACAAGATCCTCCACCAGCTTCCCATTTCCATTAAATACACATCTGACCTTCAAATACCGAGAAAGCAAATGAATCATTAATATATCAATAAGATTCTCACCCATGAGCTATTATTATCTGAGATATTTATATAAAACAAATTGTAGTTTGGTCTTTTAGTGGACTAGTACCACTATACAAATAAGGATAATAGTTTACTCTACCGTACTAACAATCTCTACAATGATATTAGAGTTTATTTCAAATTTGATAGTTCTGCTATAGTTTTACGACAAACCTTAAGGGCAACTGGGTTAGCCAGTTGAAGTAGCATTAAAGGAAGAGTTATGTGAAATCCAACAAAGTGACTAATAAGAGATCTTAAGTTCAAACTAAATCCTAAATTTAGCAGGATTTGATAAATCTTAGCTCAAAAAATGGATTATCATATATTGGTAAGACAAGTGAACCATTTCAGCATCATCGACTAAATCTCTATGTTGACCTCACTTTTGGTTGAGGTCTAGAAATTTCTTTAGTAGCCTAGGTCTAGCCATAGGACTTTCCTATTGACTAGTCTTAGAAAATTAGAAGAGGTACCCCACCATTAGAAATTCAAAACTCTTCTTTTTTTTACTCAACTTTGATCTTAACCTCTAGCATTTAATAGGTAAGATCATTATAAGAGAATTCAAGGAGAGTCCCTATAGGATTATTTGGCTTTAGGGTCAACCCTAGGTGTTGACTTGGAACTAGGATACACCATATCTTCACAATACATTAATCCATGGTTCATTTAGAATGAATATCTATCCAATTCTATGTGAAATGCCTAACTTAGTCTTTTGCCCCTACGCACCTCCAAATTACCTAACTGCCCTTGGGAATCAAATTTGGCTAATATTTCCAAACTTTGCCAAAATACCCAAAATTGATCAAAACCCATTTTAAATACCTTGAATACATCCAAGTTTGTCAAAATTTCCAAAAATGACCAAATTACCAAAATACCCCTCCATGACCCAAAATCCAAAAATTCCAAAAATTCCTAAAAAATCCTAATAAATCCAAAATATTCCCAATTTCATTTTAACCAACTACACCTTAGTCCAATTTGGTCAATTTGACCATCTTTGACAAAATCCCCAAATTAGCCCCAATATTGGCTAACACCCCAAAT
>NW_018164793.1:32765-32966 GCF_001263595.1 Phalaenopsis equestris | reverse complement strand
TCCCAAACTCCCTGTTGAGCTTCTCTGAGGGACCCTTAGCACATCCCAATCTATTTCCCCCTCTCAATTCCACCACAGACAGCCAATTTTGAGCTCAAACTCTTGCCCGAAACCAGGACAAAACCCAATCTCCACCTACACAGCCCCAAATTCTAAATTGATTGATTCTACACCTTCACAAGAGTAAAAGAAGCTAAAGCC
>NW_018164793.1:31807-32665 GCF_001263595.1 Phalaenopsis equestris | reverse complement strand
GAGAAAAAAAAGGCATGTTAGCATGTAGTGATGTGCTTATACGAGGATACAAACTCTTTTTGAGTTATCATGAAGTGAAAAAAATGCATACGCCTAAACTACCAAAACTAAGGGGCAAGAAAGCTTGAGCAATCCCATCTGTAGTGATCCAACTGAACATCATTGAGAGGGAAGCAGCAAAGACTCCAGCGAATTGTTTTGTTCTCCAACTTCAATTGGATCTCCGAGTATTATGAAAGTCTTAATTGAAATTTTCAATACAAGATTTTCTTTTTAATTGGTATGAATGACAAAAATTTATAATCAATCAAAAACTACATTGATAATGTTTGGTTTTCTATTTTAATTAATGGTAAAGTTCATGGCTTCTTTAAATCATCACATCATTTAAGAGAATAAGATCCTATCCCCCTTAGTCTATTTATTATAGTGGCTAAATACTTATCCATAGAGCTTCAATAACTATTCCAAACTTATTATAATATGAAAAATCACAATTCAGGGGATGCATATATCTCATCTTAGTTTTGTTAGTGATATCACTATTTTATTTGATCGGCGTATAAATATGGTTCACAATTTAAAAAAATTTCCTTCTTTTTTTGAGTATAAAAGCAATATTCCTAATGTGACAGTTAAGTTGTCTTTGCTAAACCATGCCTAAAGTTAATGCAGTAGTTTATGCCACTAGCTTTTAGCCTCGAACTTTACCTTGATCTACCTCGGGACGCCTCTTTATAAAGAAAAAAAAGTCATTTCTTTTTTATTGCATAATAGATTTGATCTGCAAAAGGCTCTTTGCCTGGCAAAAATAAATTATTGTTGATGGGTGGAAGTGTGTTATGTTCTTTTCCTATT
>NW_018164793.1:0-31707 GCF_001263595.1 Phalaenopsis equestris | reverse complement strand
CATCTTGAAAGAATGGCAAGACCAATGATCATATCAACATTGTCATTCCAATGTTCATCTTCTGGTTTCTTTAGTTGTAGAAAAATGATGCTAAACATGTAGGTAATAAAATGAACCACTATAAGATTCAAAAGGTTAAGTGCCTATTCAATGCAAAACTCTAACTTCAAAAACTTCGTAAAGGTTATCCCCATGTTGCTTATGCTTTTGATATTGAGTTTCAAAATTTCTCTCTTCATACTCTGGGTAAACCTGTTTATTAAAACAATCCCCTAGAGGATATTTTTAAATTGAATATTGATGGATATGTGCAGCATATTCATTCGGATGTGAAAATCTCCAGCTGTGTGTTGGCCAAAACGTTACAAAATTTTGGATTGGGGTGGATGCTTAGCTAATAATTCAATAAATTGGTGGTAGTAAATATTAATGTATCAATGGTTGATCCTTATGCTTTTGGATGGTTCCTTTAATGCTGTTGAATTTTCTTTCTGGGTGGTTCTTCTTATAATGTAATACTTAGATAAATTATTGTGCTACCTGCAAAGGGCTTTACTAATTCTAATATTTTTACGCAGATAGGGCCCATTCTGGCCTCTAAGCTAACCAAGAACAACATTTCAATGAACTGGTGCAGTTTCTTCTGTCTAATAGAATTGCTTATATATGGTATATTTAATTGCAGGCTTAAGAAAGAGAGTTGGTATTTTGGATCTATCTAGTGATCGAAGATATCATATTGGAAGCAAATGAATGTCTATTACAGTTGGTGTGCCTGGCTGAGGTATTGTGAGGCAGAAAGGCACTTTTGTTCACTGAACTGTACTGGTTAGGAGAGCTCTGATTGGCCAAATCCAGATCATTCACATTTTGAAGATTTGGATAATGCTACTGGAACTTCTACCTCATATTGGAATGCATCAATTTTTTGGCCTATACTCTTTATTTTTTCCAAGAGAACTTACTTATAGGTCTTTATGGTCTCTTAATACTTTTAAACTGTTTTGCAACATGTCTCTTCTTCAGGGCCATTTTTTGCCATTAACTTTTGTAACTTCTTTTGATTATTACTAATCTATTGGTTTTGTTTGGAAAAAATAGAGATTTTATTAATAAGTGAGAGCAATAGGCAGCTGGTAAAAAGGAAGAAAATAAGGAAACAAATTTGATTAAAAAATGGTTATAGTGGTAAAGTCAACAAAAATGGAAAACTATCAAATTTAATGTTTCTGTCAGAATTACATGTTACACAATTTCAGTTCCATAAAACACTGTTATAGATAGGAGAAAAAGGAATATCAAAAATATTTTGGATGAGCAAAGTGTGCTTACTTTTGTAATGGTGGATCCCAAATGGCAATGAGCCCCAACAAGTTTTAGTTCATTTGGATAAGACTTTATAGTGTCTAGGAACCATTGCAGCCTCTCATTTCTAATACCAAACTTTGAATTCTTGTTGCCTGTCGCTACATATGGATGCACCTAATGAAAAGAAAAGGAGTATAGGAAATCAAGTTTGACCACAAAAAAGTATTAAATCATACAAACAAAAAGACAAGGTCTCATTATCGCACATGAAGAAATGACATGTAAGATAATTAACCAAACAGTAAATGATTAGCATCCAAAAGAAAACGTAGAAGTCATTCAAAAACATATTTATTACATTGCCAGCATAATCCAACAGTTTAGCACAAAAGGTGGCTTAATTTATACAATTCTCCAATTAAACTGCTGTTTAAAAATCAAATGACATTTATATATCAAGTTTAGCAAATTGAATGTATAGAATTGATCCAAATAAAAATAACACACAGTTAGACAACTAGCAACAAGTAATGAAACTCTTCTAAAGAACCATAAGTTTGAAAAGAAATCAAACAACAATTCAATCTCATCATAGATAAGATGAAAATCAGTAAAAATATAAATCAATGGGAAAAGGGCATTCATTGGTTACTAGATGATATGATAGCCTCCGTAGGCACACTTTCGTTTGCTTGTTAACCATTTAAGAGATAATTAATTAGGGTAGTTAAAAAGTTAAGGAGCTGAAGAACCCTTCCTAAGTTCAACTTTTGTGATTTATCTTAACAATTTAGTAATATTAATTAACAACTATATTCAAACAAACAAGGGAAAGAACGGGAGGATTTGTAATGAAAACTACTGCATGCATTCAAAGATGCATGTTTTTGAAGTTTTGAGCAACTGATTGGCATAACCAAATATAATTGATAAAGTGCCTCGCTTCCATCAAGATGATAATGCATTAAAAAAATAATAATAACTAGCAAAGAAAAATGGATAATGAATATGAAAATGACCATGTGAATATTGTACAAAGACAGCTTAAGGAAGTTGCCAAAGTTTTCCTTCGGATCTGTGACATCCTCTAGTATTTCCTCCTTTGGACTCCAAAATAAAATGTTCCAAATTTGAACCAATCCCCTTTCACACTTCTTAGTTCGATATCTTTGAGATGTCCTTACCATTTAAATTCCTTGAAGATAATTTTTCCTTGATTTCTATCGAGAGTATTCTTAGGTAACTTCAGTTATCTAAGATGTAATTAACTATAGGGGCTTGCCCCTATAGGAAGCTTTTCCCGAACCCAGCGTAATATAAACCCTATTTGATTCCTTATATTAAATAGGGGAACTTGTCGGCCAATATATTCCTTCAAATACCGAGAAAGCAAATGAATCATTAATATATCAATAAGATTCTCATCCATGAGCTATTATTATCTGAGATAATTATCTAAAACACATTGTAGTTTGGTCTTGTAGATAATTATCTAAAACACATCTTAAGTTCAAACTAAATCCTAAATTTAGCAGGATTTGATAAATCTTAGCTCAAACAATGGATTATCATATATTGGTAAGACAAGTGAATCATTTCAGCATCATCGACTAAATCTCTATAAATCCATATAACTTGCAATCATCCAAAACCCAAGGATTTGATAAATTCATATAACTTGCAATCATCCAAAACCCAAGGATTTGGCCGGATTGGACAACCAAAAAGTTCGACCATATAATTTACTGCACCAAATCCTCTTAAATCCTGATTGTATAAAATTTAATAATTCTGGTTTACTGAATCCTACTTCCAATCAAAAAGGATATTAGTAGTGCTGTCTAAATCTTCAGAAAACCTAAAATGAGGCCAGGTTTGGCTATCCTTGCTTTGAAATGAAATAAATTACTCTCCTTTCTTCAAATCGTATAACTTAAAGGGAGTTCCATGCAAGCAACCAATCCAAAGTCTGAGAAACATTGAAAAACTTCGTTAAAAAAAATCAAAACTATTAACCTAGTAGGATCAAAGCCAGCACGAAGTGCGAGTCGGAGCTCGTTCGCACTGACAAGCACCGCTCCACAACCCAGCTCCCGTAGGTGCTCAAGAACCTTGAGATTATTATTCGCCTTGACGGCATACCCAATGATCGATCCCAAGCCTTCAAGAGCCTCTCGATACGCTTCGAAGTTCCGAGTGATCTGATCTTTGCTGTAGAGATAGAAGGGGCGACGCTCGACCGCCTCCATTATGTCCTGCACGCGGACGCCATCGCAGTTTAAGTAACCCTCCGGAGATTTCGTGAAGCAGCCGCTGGAAGCGCCGGAAGTAGTTGAGAGCGGTGAAGTGTGGGAGGAGGTTTGGGAGAGAACGGCGCGCGGGCTTAGAGTTAGTGCTGTAGTTGCTGCATTTGAGGTGAGATGGAAGGAGAGGAACGAGGGTGAGGAGGAGGAATGGAAGGTACGGTGATGGACGGGAAACTTCGCGATGTTTGGTGGATGCGAGATGAAATAGGCGGCGGACATTTTGGCGCTCGTTTAAGGCTTTAGGGTTGTGGCGGTGAAGCAGGGAAATGGAGAGGACGGGTAGTTTATGCAAAGTACTCCGGTGGGCTGGAGCTTTGCTTGGTTGCCCTTAACCTGGGAGTGTGTTTTCTTTTATTATTTTTATATTTATTTTTTTAATAATATTTTTATTTTTTTCGTGGAATGACAAAAATAAAGAATAATAAAGTCATAAAAGAGAAAATGAGCCAAAATATTTAATAAGCTATTTATGGCTCCATTGACTCAATGGGGGAAAAAAATAGAAATAGGGTTTTAACGTTTTAGATGTTTCGCTAGTTACGTTCATGACTTTTATGTTTCTCTTCTTTTTCGTGAAGGAATTTGAGCAAGAGAGTGTGGTGAGAGTTCCAGTCATTATAAGATAATTATAACTTTTAAATGATGGGATTGGATATTGCTGTTTGGTGTTTGTTGTCTTATAATTTCTAAATGCTGGCATTGGATATTGATACGTGTCCGAATGTACACCACAGTAGAGTCATTATTTAACGATATTGTGTTGTATGAAATAAACTCATACTCTAAGTAAAAAGGAAGTTAGGAGGAGACCTCTCAATTTTTATGTGAAGACCTCTAAAAAAAATCTATATGTGTGGCCCAGTTGAAATAATTTATGTGTAATTGTGAGTACACATGTTCATTTTTCTTTTGAGTTTGAGAAGATAGAATTGCAACGTTAATGTACAGTAAGATTTCAGCAATAAAAATCATTGCGAGCGGTGAATGTCATTGTAGTTTGTTGTGAAGTTAGTAATTTGTCGTGAATCTTGTATATGACGGTTGTAAAGTTAGCTTGTCGTGGATGTCTTAGTTGAAATTTAGGGTTGTTGTTGGTCATGTGGGTCGTGGAGGCTTGTTACATGAGTGTCAGTTGGTCATAAAGACCGTATTAAGAAGTTGCACGAGCAGTGAAAAATTTTGTAGGCTAGAGTTATGCACTGCATGAATTGTGACAATGTTTGCAGGCAATAGAGATCTCAGTTGACAGAGCTGTGAACCGTACAGGCTATAGTTTGTTACACATACCGAGGAAATGCAATAACATATGTTAGTTATTGGAGTCGGGATTGCAAGAGTCGGGATAATGTTCCGAGGTTATGTACATTGGAGTTAAGAGCTACATGAGTTGTGGGTCGCGTAGCCATAGTTGGTCACATATTTGTATATTGGAATTGAGAGTTGCGGGAGTTTTGGGTCGCCTAACTATAGTAAGTCACATAGGCTGTGAGGGAGAGTTATAACGTCTGTAGACTCTGGATTTCCTCCTCACTTCTTACAGCAGCTTTCACCGTCTCGAGCTCCCCAGTCTTCCCAATGTTCTTGCTTCTCCCACTATTTCAAGCTTTACCAAAATCCTTCCAGACCACCGATCTATCTGTGGTTTTCATTGAGTTTGTTGCTCTGATCAAAATTTCTGTCTTCTGGCGACACTAACCACTGTAGACACCATATTTCGTTCTATCCAAGATTCGCATCACACCGTCTCATCGTCGTCCAAAATTTTTAAGATTTCATCTTCGATAAACATTCATTCATTTTCATTAACACTTTTCTGAAGATTGTAGTGAGGCATCGTTGATCTTGTTGCATGTGTGGGGTCCAGTTTTTGGCTTAGGAAGAAAAACATGCTGCATATTTGACACTAATA
The DNA here is from genome assembly GCF_001263595.1 of Phalaenopsis equestris. NCBI lineage: Eukaryota > Viridiplantae > Streptophyta > Magnoliopsida > Asparagales > Orchidaceae > Phalaenopsis > Phalaenopsis equestris. The sequence goes on along the minus strand of NW_018164793.1, from coordinate 26,184 downwards.
GGCCAAACACGTTGAATGGATTTGTCTGAATTTAATCATAACTAAAGCAGAAAATATTCTGCATTTAAAAGCATTTGGATTGGATAAATCCATTTGGATTAGATAAATTTGGATTTAATGGATTTACTAAATCTTATTTAAATACGGGTTACAACTAGACAACCCCTAAATCCGATTAATTCGAATTCATGAAATTCGTTGCTTTTAATTTCAAGAAATTGTTTTGTATGATTTAATGTAAATTCATTTAAATTTATTTTTTATGTTTGACGTTTTATCAAGATTTTTTTTTTGGCACTAAATAAGTTAAATTTACCTAAAAATCAGATTTAGTGATGTCGAATTTGAGTCAATTGCCGAATTTATTTCACTTCTTTTTTTTTTTTTTTTTTTTTTTTTTTGCATTTGGATGGATTGACATTAAAATCGGATGTAAATCCTATTAAATTTATGTTGCATAACACCATCTTAGATGGATCCTTACAATCAGAAATGGTGCTGCTTAGTTTTCTTGATTTTGTTATTTTTCTGTGATGTTATAGTTCGGCTGGCCAAAGAGTTTTGGTATGTTTGTGGCAACTGTAGTTTTTTGATAAAACAGTTGTGAAGTTGTTGAAGAAGAACTTGCAGTTAAAAAAACTGTAGTGGTTATTACAAAAAAAAAAAAAATTTTTAAAAGTCAGATATTATTTTTTTGACAACCACTAGGTAGTCAAGTTTTGAAAGAAAATGCAACTTTCAGCTGCAGTTATTTGAAAATGCTGACAAAACTCTGTTTTGCCAAATTGGAGAAACCGCGATGCGGCATTGCACCGCCAACCAAGCACATATTTCTTCTATCAAAATGAAATGTATTGTTTGTTGTTTCAATATATGACAATCCATCCTCTGAATGATGGATTTAATAAAGACTATAATTTTTTTATCCACGGTGGCTCAACTTGATATTTGCCTACACCTTTTACACAACAAAGAACTTTCCTTGTTAACGTTCGCCCAAGTTTCTTTTCAATTGCTCGATCTTATGCACAAGGTCATTTTAAAGGAGTGAGTAATGATAGGACACTATATTACTTAATATCTTGTAAGATTAATTAGAGTAATTATTCAATAGATTGGTTATCTTATTGTAATATTTTATCACTTATATTCTATAAACAGTACTTATCAGACTACATTAAGAAATGAAATAAAAAAAAAATGTAGTTAAGTTTTTAGCATCCTACAATTGGCGTATACTTTTGGAGTATTTGCATCCTCAAATTACCGAATATCAACATTAAGAAAGAGGGCTTCATATCAGCCAAGTCAATTATTAGCACATAATTATAATCTTCGTAGAGGTATCATTTTTTATATTATCATAAAAGGAATCCTTATTTTCAAGTATTTACTTAAAAAAATCAGGTTTTGTATTTTATTTCAGTTAATCATCAATATGAGGATTTCATTCATGAGAAAAAATAGTCAATCCAGCAAACTCATACTCAAAAAAAAAAAAAAAAATGTCAATGCATATCAAGGCTATAACAATCAGTACCTAAGATTTAGGTGTCTATAATTGAAACTGACATTTTTCTGTATTTATAATTGATATTGAAATATTTTTACATTCATAACTCACATTGACATCTTTACGCATGTCTTAGCCTCCAACAGGCAGGTCTTTGGGTTGGTCGACTTAATTCGGTTGGGTCGGTTGTTTTGCCTCGGTACCAATTGACCTCGTTTTGGGAAGCTGTGTTGCGCCTCTAAGAGTGACAGCCGGTCGGTCAGCCTTGGGATGATCGGTGTAGGTGTTTGTCCCTTGCTGGCCAGAGCGGCTCTTTGGTAATAACATATATTTTCAGTCCATTGATCGTTCTTCAGTCGACTCTCGATATTCAGTTGATCAGTTTCATTAGTTCTTGTAGCTTCTCATAATATTGTTGATCTTCGTTTTTTTCTTTCTAATCTAGACCATTTGCCATCCTCGAGATACTTGCAGACAATTTACTTTTATACAATAAATAATAAAGTTAGCTTCTTTCCTAAAATAAATGGCCCATGCAAGTCCATTTTTTTAGGTTGTCAAAATAAGAATCTTTTTTTTTTTTTGGGGGTCAAATGAAAACTATAATTGGATAATTGCTTAATTTTTCTTTGAAAAGATTCTGTCTTTCTAATTATTTGGGAAAAGTTATTCAATAAAATAAGTCAAGATGGTGTGGCCAAGTGTTGCCTTCATATTAAACGGTTCAAATTCAACTGTGGTGAGTTTGGAACTCAGAATCTTGTTCTATAAAATTTATACTCTATATTTTTAAAAGCAAATCATTTATTTATTTTCTTAAATTATTATTAATTTCATGAACTTATTTTCTGAAAATAATAATAAATAATAATAACTAAACAAACTAATTAAATCAATCTCTAAATTTGCCAAGTTATTGGCTCATTTTTATGGTTGATAACTAAAAAAAGAAGAAAAAAAAACTCATTTTTATCAGTTTATTAACTTGCAATTAAAAAAGGCAAAAAATTCAACCAAACAATCCAGAATATTAATTTGCATGCCGGCGATAATATTAGTTATCAAATACTTAAAATTTGATGTATATTAATTTAACTAAATCGAAATAATATTTCGCCAAATGAAACCTATTTATAACAAGTGGAATCACATAAGTAACAATTGTCAGCCTAATTATTTAACAAACATATATACAACTGTCTTTAATTGTTTCTTCTTTGGCCTCATTCGGAAAATTTTTAGTATAAATAAGGCCCACACGAAAGTAGTAGCAGGTCTCCAAGCCCAGCTAACATGGCCTCCTCCTCCAACGTCCTCCTCCTCCTCCTCATGACTGCGGGCTTAATATTGACGAGCCTTCCATCCACAACTCCGGCGAACCATCTGGTTATTCGACAGTATATGCCTCCGGGGTTTTCCTTAAACTACCAAAATCAGTACATATTCGAAATGCGGAACGACTGCAACGCAGCTTTTAGAGAGGTCAATAGTCCGGATCCCATCTGGCAGACATATATAAATTTTGATGGACCAAAAGAGCGCTGTCATCTGAAAATACGAATAAATTGTAACATTGTCATTTTATCAGAGTATGGTGGGATTGTGCTCTGGGAAAGTCAGACCCAGCTGACAAGCGACGGTGCTACTCATTGTTTCATCGAAATCACAGAAAACGCCACCCTCTACGATGGTGCTGCCCGCAACAAGCTTTGGGTTAACGGCAACAAAGTTTAGTCGGGATCCCGGCATGAATTGAGCAGTCTTGACATGTAAAGCTGCTTCAGCACGTCGTATCGTATGTTCGACAAAAGAAATTATAGCGTGTTGTTACTTTGAAAGAGCATTATAAAAAAATTTCTATCAACTGGAAAGTTTTTTTCAGTTTTATATTAATTCTATATTTGTTTGATGCTGTTTTGAAGAAGCTTGATTTTTTTATTTGGTAAAATGACTGGTGGGTTTCTTTTGGCCATCAATAGATGAACTTGTTGATTATCTTGAAAATATTTTTGGCAGAGAAATGTTAGGTGTCGAGTCACATATAACATCAAGTGTAGATTGAATTAACTAAATTGAGCTTTTGAGTTTAACTGTAAACTAGTAGTAATTCGCGAGAGTTGCATTAAAAATGAGGGAGATCCTCCTGAGGCCGGTGGCCACGGATTTTAGCAAATCATAATTTTCTATCTTCTTGTTTTTAGAATGACTTAGTTGTACTTATCTTCAAATTCTCTTAACTTCTCAGATCTGTTCTTGTTATGGCAATTCGCCACCCTAACTCTAGATTGAATAACTTCTCAAGCAGTCTTAATATCTCTTACTTTTTTAGTGATTTGTAAAAGAATTTGCTTTCTATCATCTGTCTCTGCAATTTAATAAGCTTGGTATTGGTGTAAATTTAGAGTCACGACCTAGTAGTTGTTTGGAATATCTCTTACTCTTTTAAGTGATATATGGAAATATTTGATATATTTTGTTCTTATCTTCAAGGGCCAACATCTTCGCCCTAAAAGCCCTTAGAATGTTAGTATTCTGATTTAGATTAGCTCTTGTTTTCATTAGTTCTTCCCTAGTATTATTTAGCTCTTGAAAAATCGTCATAGTGAATAATTTAGTCTTACACTCTCTTAGTTGTTCTCTAAAGGTTGATATTTATTTTGCACTAGCATTACACATCTGTATATACTCACCTAGAAGATATTTAATATTTGCAAACTTTGTTTTACATTCCTCTAGCTCAAGATCTGAAACCATATTCTTCATTACCTAAAGAGGATAATATATGTTAGACATAAAAAAAAAATCCAACATAAAATTAAAGAGGGTTCAACATTATTACATATTACAAAAAATACATATATATCACATAATTTATATCTATTTTTATATCTAATACCTAAACATTTATATTTATGTTCTTAACACTTTGGAGTAATTAAGAAAAAACGTGTATTTAACTTTTTTAAAGTACATAATAGATATTTTTTATATAATACTAAAGATTTGAGTGACATGCATGTAAATGTCAGACTGCAACTTTTTGACAGTCACTATAAGTAGCCAGATCTGATAGGAAAACGTAACTTTTAGTTGCAGTTTTTTGAAAAAGAAGACAAAACTCAGTTTTGTTAAACAGAAAAAACAGTGATGTGCCACCACACCACAACCCAAATGCACCCTTCTTTTATGAAAATTTTGAAATGTGTTGTTTGTTGTGTCAATATCTGACCATCCTCTAAAAGATGGATTTAATAAAAATGACAACTGCCTTATTCACGATGGCATCATCTTGAAGTCCGCCTCCACCTTTTACACCACAAAGAATTTTCCTTGTCATCGTTCGGTGAAGTTTCTTTTCAATTGCTTGATCTTATGGGCAAGGTCATTTAAACGATAGCATACTACATTACTTAATATCTTGTATTAAATTAATTAGTGTAATTAGTCAATAGATTGGTAATCTTATTGTAATATTTTATGGAACAGTACTTATCGAAGCATATTTTGAAATGAAATAAAAAATATATATGTATTAGTTTTTATTTTTTATTTTTTATTTTTTATTTTTTATTTTTTTTGTTTTTTGAGTTGCTGGCATTCTAGAATTGTTGTTTACTTTGGAGTATTAGCATCCTCAAATCATTGATTTTCAACATTAAAAAAAGAGGGGTTTCATATCAGCCTAATTCAATTATCTGCTCATAATATAACCTTCATAGAGGTATCATTTTTTATATTTTCATAAAAACATTTCTTATTTTCATGTATTTACTTTAAAAAATAAGGTTTTGTATTTTATTTCATTTAATCATCAATATGAGGATTTCATTCATGAGAAAATAAGTCAATCCAACACACTCGTACTCATAAAAAAAATGTTTCAATGCATGTCAAAGGCTATAACAATTAGTGTCTAAGATTTAGAGAAATATTAAGCATTATTAAAAAAAATGAAATATAATTATCCATATATTTTAGAATACTGATTTGAAACTTAGTTTTGCATGTTGCCTGCCAACATATAAAATGAATATCGATAATTCTTCTAGCTTTTGAACAAATACCTATAGTCAATTCGACCATTTTCGACGAGAAAAAAATCTGACAAGCCTGAGATTATTCAATTATGAGATCATTAAGGCACTTAAATGCTAAAGAAATGATATATAATCAAATAAATAAACATGAACCATATGATAAAATGATTTGAAAATTTAGGCAGCAAAGACCAAAATATCCCTCTCAAAACATTATAAATGAACCTTCATATTCATTTAGGCGGAGGGGGAATAAGTGAGTGAGTTGATTATTAAAGCTTGAAGTCCTGGTTGTTGTCATTGGTCACCCGAGATCATCGCCGACCATTAGGGTTGATGGCCAACCTTTCGAGGTCGTCATCGACCAACAAAAAATCACTGTCAACCATAAGAGTTGACATCGACAATAAGAAATCAATGCTGCCCTCTAAAGATTTTCACTGATTAGGCAAGATCATTATCAATTACCACTAACAACTTTTGTGACCCGATTATTAGTCTTGGGCATTTCTTTAGGCATTTGTTATTAGATTTTTACTCTATAATCTAACTTTCTCCTCTTAGAGAGAGCGGTATGACTTTGTAACTGAACTTATATAGTATGCTATTAGGGATCATTCAAAGACAATATCATTTGAAGTTTTATTTTTAGTCCTAAAAAAATTTGTATTTCATACAACTTCTTTATTGTTTACCTCAAGAGCTCGTGAACATGCTTAAATAAGGCTTATTTATTTTATTAAATCAAATATTTATTAATGGGCTCACTGGTCCTAGTATCAATCGAGCTTGAATTGATTTTTTAATAAAGAAGCTCAAGTAATCACGGGCGAAACCAACCTTTACGACTCTCTAAACACAACATGGGAGGGGTCGGGGCAACAAAAAGAGAGACTAAAGTGCCGAGTACGGGGTGAACAATTTAGAGAGAATGGTTTGTATTTTTATTTATTAAATGATCTCTCTTTATAATCATAGAAGACATTTAATAAAATTACACACTTACTCCCATCTCAATTAGGGCATTACATGTCATTATTATTCTCATAAATTTATCCTTTCTTTATTAGGGACTTTACAAATTAACATCACCCTCTTTGGCACTTTTTCATAATTCTAAATGAAACCGACGTCTTTCTGTGTCTGTAATTGATATTGAAATGTTTTCACATCCATAACTTACATTGACATCTTTACGCTTGTCTAAGCCTTCCAATCAATAGGTCTTTGAAATGTTTTCTGTGTTTGACATCTTTACATTGGGTCGGCGACTTAGCTTGTTCGGGCCTGCTATTTTGCCTGAGAGACGATTGACCTTCTTTCTGGGAAGTTGGGTTGCACATTTAAAAGTGGCAGCTGGTCGATCAGCCTTGAGGTGATCTGTGTAGGTGTTTGTCCCATGCTGGCCTCGGCGACCCTTCGGCAATAGCATATGCTTTCAGTTGCATTCTCCGATGCTTGATGAGTTCTTGTAGCTTTTCGTCGTACTCTTTATATTCATTTTTGCTTTGTAATCTAGACCATTTGATCTACTTGCGGACAATTTTCTTTTATACAATAATCAATAATTCAGCTTTATTTCTAAAATAAAAATTTATAAATTAACCACTCATATATGTTATATATGTCCAATCTTGGTTGTCAATATCAGAATCGTTTTTTCTTTTTCTTTTATTTTTTTTTGTGAAATGACGACTAAAATTGGATAATTACTTAATTTTTCTTTGAACATATTAGCTGTCAATCAAATCATTTCGAAGAAACCATTCAATAAAGTAAGTTAAGATGGCATGGCCAACAGGTATCTTCATATTAAATGGTTCAAATTCAACTGCGGTTAGTTGGGAACTCAGAATTCAGTTCTCTAAAATTTGTATTCTACCCTTTTAAAAGTAAATCACTTATTTTCTTAAAATAATTAAATGCACGCTAATCTTTTTCTGAAGATAATATTAATTAGACCTTTTGATGTTCTATCTTTTGGTGGAGAGAAATACTTTATCACCTTTATTGATGATTTTTCACGTTATGGGTATGTCTATTTATTGCATCAAAAATCTCAAGCTATAGATGCCTTAAAGGTGTATATAACCGAGGTTGAGAGACAATTAGACAGAAAAGTGAAAATTATCAGATCTGATAGAGGGGGTGAATATTATGGAACTTATAATGAATCTGGACAATGTCCAGGTCCATTTGCTAAATTCCTTCAAACTAATGGCATATGTGCTCAATACACTATGCCAGGAACACCACAGCAAAATGGTGTTGCAGAAAGGCGAAATCGTACTCTAATGGAAATGGTTAGGAGTATGATGAGTAATTCTTCTTTACCCACAACTCCGGCGAACCATCTGGCTATTCGACAGTATATGCCTCCGGGGTTTTCCTTAAACTACCAAAATAAGTACATATTCGAAATGAGGAACGACTGCAACGCGGCTTTTAGAGAGATCAATAGTCCGGATCCCATCTGGCAGACATATATAAATTTTGATGGACCAAAAGAGCACTGCCGTCTGAGAATACAATTGAATTGTAACCTTGTCATTTTATCACACTATGGTGGGATTGTGCTATGGGAAAGTCATACCCAGCTGACGAGCGACGGTGTTACTAAGTGTTTCATCGAAATCACGGAAAACGCCGTTCTTTACGATGGTGATGCCCGAAACAAGCTTTGGGTTAACGGCAACAAAGTTTAGAAAGAAATATTAGTGGGATCACGGCATGAATTGAGTAGCCTGAGATGTAATACTGCTAGAACATTCAGCATAGTATAAATATGTCTATTCTATATATTCTTATGCCTTGTCCGCTCTTTGGTTTGCACATTTTGTAAGACCTTCACTGGTTTGATCCGATCTAGGCGCGGAATGAAATTCTTGGACACATGCGAACATGTGATTGGTTGAGAGCCCGTCTAATAGCCTCGGGCCAATTTAAATGTATGTATTCTAATGTGTTAAACAAAAAGTATTCTGTCATCTCTATTCCATCTCGTGTTTCATGAATCACAACACGTTGTATCGTGTGTTAGATAAAAAATTTATAGTGTGGACCGGTTTTGTTGAGCGTTTTACTTGTTACAATTAAGTGTTATGCAACCATTCTTTGATATATATGTTGAGATTGTAAACGGTAAATTTGTGGTATGAATAAAAGAGGAGAAATTATAATTAAGTTATTTGCACTGTTAGTGGCATTATGACCCCTTCTTTGAATCATAAAAAAGGTATTATTGAGTTTTTGCTACTTCAACTAAATATGTACAAGAACTAATCACAACTGTTCTGTACAAAAGAATTTTTGGGTTCCTTCTTATTGGAAGTTCTCTCAAAAATCTAAATAAAAAATCTTTCTAAGTAAATTGATTTCAATTTAATATGTTTGGTATTGGTGCAATTTAGTATGTTTGGTATTGGTGTAAATTTCAAACCACAATCAAGCAGATGTTCTAAATACGTCTCACTTTTTTCAATGATTTATGCAAATATTTGTAATATTTTATTATCATTTTCAAGTGCTAACATCTTCTGTAGGTGGCGACACAATCTCGTCAGGTTTTTGTTGTTTCTTGTGATTTTTGGAAGATCGAAATTCCCTTGATATTGTCATCTCAAAGAATAATCAAACACATAAAAAGTCCCTCATAAAACATAACGAAAACCCAGGAGATGGGACAATATTACCCAAAAGGAATGACAATAATAGCCTAAAAGGAGGTTCAATGTTGGGAAAGCAACAGCCTGGAAGAGACTTCAGTGCTGTGCAAAACTGTCCAAAAGGTAAGACACCAACAGCCTGAAAAAGACTGATTTTGGACAACAACAACTCATAAAGCAATATAACAATAGCTCTGAAGATAAGCAACTATACAATCCAAAAAGTAAGGCAACAACAGCCTAAAAGGGACTCCAATTTTGGTTAACAACACCCCATAAAGAAATACAACAACGGCCTAAGGAGGGACGACAACAACTCAAAAGACACTTCAACTATAGAAGAAGAAATGTGTTTTTTCCCCCTTCATATTTCGGTCAATTTATATGTGAAAAATAAGATTTTGAGCCCTGAAATTCAAAATTTCAATTTTTTGCTCCAAATTAGCTTATGGGCAAGATTGAGTTCTGCTCAGTTACACGTGTTACAATCAATTGAGTGTGCCACACTCCACATAAAAGCGATTCCGGTCTCAACTTGACCTACTTTAGCTTTTACAAGCATCGTCAACCCATGATTCATGACCTGACATGGCTCGACCAGCTCCACAGCTACCCGCATTATTTATCGACATGAGCCAGTACACACTCCGCTGACAAACCTGTGCTTGGCCTAACTAGCTCTCACAACCATGCACACGCACGGATAATTTTGCTTTCACTCGTGCCTGCACAAACTGGCTTGTCCCTGCGTGCACCTTTGTGTCACTACTTGCATTAGTACTCGCCGGTGGACCCCGCTGAATCTAAATATATAATTGTACTTTGTTGCTACTATGAACACAAACACACACAATCGTTCGTGCATGACTGCACCTTCAGACACACACAACTTCCCTGCAGTCTGTATCACCACTAAAGTAACATTGTCCATCCCCCATTGTTGTTCTTAAACCACAACATCTCTGTCGCCGCCATCCTTAATAATGACAACCTGATCATAACTTTGCAAAACACTCAGGACAACTCAAAATGCCCCAATTCATAAATTTTTAGAATATTTTCTTTTTTGACGACATGAACAACATCACCCAAAAATAGAGGCATTTAATGCATCATCAACGAATTTTTATCAACTCAAATTAATCTCAACGTATTTTTCTTAACAATAAATATTCCATATTTAAATTAAAGTTTCAATGCCTTGATTTTAGCAAGTCTATAATCAAACTGATCGTCTCGAAAAGATGAACCCAATGATACAAAAATTATGCAATCTGAGTCAGATCATGCTCGAGTCAAACCCTCAAACAATATTTGGAAGCTTTGGTTAGTTAATTAGATGGTTATATGAACTCCAAATTAAATGTAGCTATAGTCAAATCGAACGTCTCGATGAAAGAAATATAATGATCTTAAGATCACCCAATTTTGAAGTCATTAAGGACCTCAAATTATTAAAACTAAATATGATCAAAAGGAATCAGCGTAGATCATTCAATCATGTGGTTATGAGAGTTATTTGTAAATTGACCAAAATGTCTCGCTTGCAAGGGCAATAAATTGACACCCTCTATATACTTGAATGAGTTAAACTGCAACTTTGTTTTGGACGAAAGAATCGATGATAACTTCCGCCCTCTATAATCTCCGACCATCGCCCGCAATCGTCAATGATGTATTAAAGATTTGATGATAACTTATAGAGACAACAACTTAAGACCAATGATCAAAATATGACAACTTTATCTAGACTTCTGAGGTTTGTTATATGTCATATAACGACAAGTGTTGTATCTGACGTAAAATATTAAACCCCTGGAGAAGAGTTACAACAAGTAACATTTGTAGCACCAAGTACAACCTATGTGACTAACTACTATTGTAGCTTCTCTTTATGGCCTATGTGTCAAATTAATATTATTTTACTTCCAACTACAACATATGTGACTAATTATACTCAACTAACAATCACGACCTATGTGAATAACTACTATTATAGCTATCAACTACGACACATGTGCTAACTACAATCTATATGACTAATTGTTATTGCAGTCACTAATCACAGCATATGCGACTAACTACGACTTATTAAGCTAACTCCTACTTAAGCTTCCAACAATGAACTATGCGGCAAATGGATTCAGCTGTAGCTACCAACAATGATTTATGTGCTCAACTACCATTACAATTTCTAACTATGGCCCCCGTGGCCAGCTGACATTATTACAACCAACGACTATAATCTTTATGACAAAATGATGTCTTTGTAGCAACCCACTCCTCGAGTCGGCCACATATCACGCCACACAAGCCCCAATTATTTTTCGCTAACAATGCCCAGGTACAAGTGAAATCAACAGAGACACCATCTTTTCCCTTCTTTTTATAGGAGGGGGAAGTCAATTGTCCTAGCACTGGTCACCCTACAAAACTCTACAAGCGGGCCCATTCAGATAAGCTAATTAGACACCTGTCAACCTGACACATCCATTAATACTTGGTGGCTGGTTTCTCAAGAAAAGAAAGAAAAAAAAAGAAGAAATTCACATCAACATCAATGCACACTTTAAATGTTGACCCACTAAGGTCACGTGATGAGACGAAGGTGTCATGCTCGCTAAACGCCAAACCACTAAGTCTCAACATTCAGGGAGTTGGATCTGACTAAAAAACACCATAAGAACCGACCAAATACCAATTCTTGAATTCATAGGACAATGACTTGGGTCTGAGGCAAACCAACCCGTCGGCATATTTTTAGTCGATCACTATGGGAAGCCGTTGCGAGTGTGATTCGACTCTCAATCGATGACTTAAGTTAAATGAATCCATAAAAGAAACGACCAATGAGAGGATGACATCCAAAGTTCAGACTTTGGCTCTGGAGGCGACCAAGACACGAGCCGAAGACAAGATCCGCGGCAAGTTATCAAGGTCGCCTTAGAGGCTAGTCTCTCTGGAGGCAATGACCCAACCAAACAGGATCAACAAAACATCTTGGTCGACCGGCCCACACGACAAATTGACTCACAAGATGAGTAAATGATAAATCAAAATGCAATCAACCCAAAAGAGAAAGCGAAAAATCTAACCAATTTTACTCATATATCTAAAAAAGAGAAACAAAAAATCTTGCTCCTAAAAAAAAAAGGGAGAAAGGAAAAGGAAGTTCTCATGCTGAAAAGGCCTAGCGGGTGGCTAACCCCTCTTCAGTGCCCAAGTGATCTATCTCCGTGGAAGGCTCCTCCAACTTATACGGAATCATAGCGAAGAACTCTTCTAGGTTGGAATACTTATTGAAGATCAGACCATGGTGGATGAATCCTTGGATGGCATAGTCCAACCCAAGCCTGAGTTGACCCACTTGAACATCTTCATGCTCCTCCTTGGAGACCAACGAGGTGACCTTCTCCTTAAGCTCTACAACTTCCTTCCTCAAGACCGCTATGGTACCAACCAATTCCCAACTGGCCTCAAATATGGCAAACTTGAGGTTTAGAAGGTCTCATTTGTCATGGAGTTTCTTAAGATTAATCTCCAACGAGGACTCCTTCTTTCGAGCCCCATCCAACAATCCTTCCAACTCAAGCACAGCTAATCTAAAAAAATGGGCACTTTGTGCCACAATTAATTGCCATAGACATGTGTTCCGAAGAACTTCGCAGCGATCGAAGTCTCACAAAGTACGACTGTGCTCCTTAGACCATACCAGGTCCAGCAAAGTTGGGGGCATATTTCTATTTTCAACTGTCAGCGGGAAGCGATTTCAATATCAATCCAACAAGTCGAATCACTTGTCAGCCTCAAGCCATATCCTTCTAACATTCTTGCGTGTAGGCTTTTACTCGAAAGCCTCCTTACTTCTCTTTAAAGGAGGGCAACATGGGACTTCCATTTCCTCCACTAGCTCCTTCCCTCACCGACATATCCCCTCTCCCTTGGGGGAAGATGAGCCTTGCCACTAGAAGATGAGGTAGATTTTTCCATCAGAGAATTGGATGAATCAACAGGAGTTTCCCAGGTGGCTTCGTCCCTCACAGACAAAGCAACGTAGAAAGGGTCCCCGACCTGCTAATCTAGCAGAGCTGCAACAATTAGTGATGTGTCAGATGACACGCCAGCTTTCAAAGAAGAAGGTGATGCAGTCACGACTCTGCTCAGAGTCCCTTCAAAAAATGAGCCCATGTCACCTTCCACTACATCAACAAAATGAGAAGCATGTTTCGGAGCAATAGCAGTGACATTTCCAACCACTTTATCTTCAATAACAACACTATGGTGAGACATAGAGACAAGGTATCTAAAAGCCACACCATAAGAGAGGGGGTCCTCGTCTTCTACACGACGACTACCTGACCATGAGCGATGCTTTTGCTTCTGGTGCTTGACGGCCAACTTTTTCTTCTCCACCACTGATCAAACCTTCTCTTTGATGTCCGAGAGATTACAGTGCTCTTCGGTCATTTCATTCATCAACATACGGGTAATCTTTATCTTGGCAGTATACTATGGGATCTAGAGATGATGCCTGATCAACATCTCCCTGGCACCATTCATGCTCTTTGGAAGAGACTTCAGCTTGTGCACCACACACATTGCTAGCTTGATATGGATCCCCTAGGCACCGGAACAAGAACTGACCAAAAACTTCTTCTTCCAGTCCTTTATTTTATTCTCCACTCCTAGGAAGTAGAGTTCCCTACCTGCTAAAAACATGGCGAAGCCATCCTTACCAAACTTAAGCATGAAAAAATGCTTATAGAGGTCGATCAACCATGTAATTTGCTCCTGCCGCGAAAAGAGAATGGAAGTCATTATTACAGCTCGAACTTCGGTAGCACTTGCATTGAAATAACCCATACATATTGAAGACATTCCAGAGCTCATTACATAGAGATAATTGGAGGCTGTATTTGAATAGTCTCGGTAGAAGACCAGATCCTTATCTATGGTGTCCATCGCTCGTGCCGACCTTGCCAACATTTTAAGAGCAATGACTTCATGTAGAACGAACAATCTCTACAGCTCCTTTACCTCGTTCTCCATCAGTAACAAAGAATCAACGGCTTTGACAGAGCTAAAGAGGGTAGGGGAGTATTTTAGAGTCATCTCGAGAAACAAGAAACAATCGACAGATAAAAGGTGAAAAAAGAATAAAAGCACATAAAGAGAGACCAAAAGTGTAAAGTAAAAAAAAGTGATCCATTACTGTATTTATAAGGTGAACACGTAAAATGATGTGTTACATAATGATAAGTGTCACACCAAATATCTTTTTCAATTTGTTTAAGCGTTGTTTTACTTCGAATACTATTATTACAAATCTAGAATAAAATGCTTTATGAGTGGATCCTCTAAGGTCTCAATCAGGACATACACCTTGTGAGTTAACTTTTGGAGGAACATCTGTCCACCTAACACACTCTGATCCAGCTGATCAGCCTTACAAGGGAACTTGCCCATGTCGATCAACTCGTGAAACACTCCATGCTCGCACAATGCCTCGACCTGCTCACCTGGCAGGGAGGCAACCTCCACCCGCAGGCCTACCATCTCTGAGTCTGTGGAAGCTAGTGGTACTGACAGCTGCCTGCACTGGGTTCATGACTGAACTTCGATGACCCACCATTCTGGCGATCCTCGACCCGACCGATTCATCTATATTAGAATTATGAAAATAGAAGTTGAGAACCATCAACGGACCAAATAAGGCCTTGCTTACCTATAAATTTGTCTATGGAAGAAAGGGTCCTAAAGGGCTTCTCTCCCTCTTGTGTCAAGGGCCACCACATTCTTGCAGTAGCGGCTGAGGAAGGGCGATGATCGTCGCTTCGTAATGCTCCCTTTTACTTGCCTCAACATCTTCTTCAAACAAAGTCTGCTGACCCCCGCTGCTTAAATCCATGTCAGGAACAAGGATTGTGGCTTCCTTACAAGAGACTTTTGGCATCATCCCCTCAAGATCCAGTGATGAATGGACCCAATCCACTGACACAGGTTCGGATCTCAATCGCCTTTCCCTCTTAATCTTTTCTTTCATTGAAGGTTCTGAGACTAGATAGCCCGCTTTGGCTAGAATTTTGGGGTCAGTGGTGATCCAACATGAATTATCGGCCATGGCGCAACTCAGTTGTCTAGGAGAAAATGATGACAACGAATGAAATGCAAAGCCCACATCTTTATTTATAGAGTGTGATGAGCACAAAATCCATATGGGAAGTTAGTCATTGAATTAAATTTCTTGATTTTAGTTCCATTAGTTATTAATAATTTCTCTGTTCTTATCGTAGTTGTCGCTGTCAAGGAGTAGGGAAACTCGGGGAACTAATATGTATGCACCAAAACCGTCGTCATGAATCTCGAAGCAAATGAGCGGCTTAGGACAATGGCCAGGCAATGGAGGCATCGGGCTACAAGATCATAATCCAAATCAACCATTCAACAACCGACAACTCAGTCGGAGCCACCCGACACATTATGATGAAGGATTCAATCGTCGGGCCATGCCTATAGTCCAAGACTGCTTAAATTTTTCACAAGGACGCTCTACTATAACATATCAGCCAACTAGATTTTAACTTTGATGGGCATAATCACCACTTGACCGGTCGCCTTAGTCGGTCGAACTCAAGCGCGTCGACGAGGTGGTTACTGTCACATTTGAATTCAAATTGCAATATAGATTTAATAACAAATCCTCACGATTAGATTGGATTAAGGACGGTTTCCATAATTATTTCCTTTTTTTGATAATTGCACAAATACACATCATTAAATGGGAGTGAAAAGGACGAATCAAGGGACCTTTCCCCATTTCTTTGCAGGGACTTCCTTAATTACTTTACTCTCTCTCATCCTCCTACTAGCGCCAAAGGACAATTCAGGATTGAGTAATATTTAATTAAATTATATTTTGTAGAAAAGCTACTTGACACTGTAAAATAAATATTCATGGTCATTTATTATTTTAAATTTATGATACTAATAAAATTTAAACTCAGAAGTTTTACATTACACACAAAATATATTAAGTTTTATTCTGCAATTCAAAAAGAATATAATCTTATCATGTTGCAATCAAAATATAAAATTTTGTGCTTTATTTTTCATGTCAACTCTTAATGATAAACTAGCAACTCTTTATAGCAAAACTTTTAATCTAAATTTGAGTGTAAGTTTGATAGTAATTTTGTTGAAACTAGAGTTTTGAATAACTTCTAATCGAAATTTGAACTTTATTGCTCAAATAACTGTCAAGATCCATGCTATTCCTCAAGATTCGTGTCAGGAGATGAAATTTTGTTGATGATGATGTTACTGTTAAAATATCATTAATACTAATTTTTTTCAAATATAAATGCAGATTTTCATGCATAAGTTACGAAACCAGATATAAATGCAGATTTTCATGCATAAGTTACGAAACCAGATATAATAAAATTTAAGATTTGACATACAAATTCATAAGAAATGTGTGATTTGTATGTAACCCTTCTTTTTATTGCCATTGTGTTGAACGTGAAGAGAACTACATATCAATCCAACATCGATCAATCAACAAAATTAGGGACCTAACCCTTTTTGGCAACCAAAGCATAACCATTCCCGTGCACGCGGGAGTTGGAATTGCTGCCGATGTGCATTTATGCAACCTTATACCTTGCCTGTTTTAATTGTTGGTTACCTTTTTTAGGATAGTTTGTAAAATCTAGCATCCTCTTTCAGCTATTTTTCAAGTTGTCACTCAAATTTCAAAATTCATGATAAAACCATAATTCATATTTTTTAGTTTTATGGTTTCATGATATTTTGTTTTTATTTTTTTTCTTTGTTTGGCTCTTTAGCCATTATTCTTGCATTCCTACAAATACTGTACTTTTGAATCTGACACTACAACTATATATAATCAGGTTATATATATATATATATATGTGTTGTGTTTTGAATATACCAAATGTGTGACCTTATAAAATCTTTTGGGAATAGTTCTATGTGCACTTTTACATAAAGAATATCTAAAGAAACATGTTTCCCACTCATCTATTTAATTTTAAAAGTTGACTGATAAAAAAAATTGCAAATTAGGACATAAATACACAAAATTTCATATATATGTATATATATATATATATATAGACACACACACACACACATGCATATATACCACTCAAAATTTTGGCATTAGAACTCGGTACAAAAACATGCTTCACGAAGAGTATCCAAAAAAGGGAGGGGGAGAGAAGAGAATGGTCTCGAAGGTGAAGATCAAAATTAAAGCCTGAATGAGGAAGAAGATCCAGACCTTAATGTGGGGAAGGAGCAGGAAAAGGACCCGTTCTCTCTTCATCTCCCCTCCTTTTATACATATCGGGGAAGAAATAAACTAATATCAATAGTACAACTCACATTGTATCATTAACCTTTTTCGGACATAAATCGATGTCATGGATAACAGAGTGCATCGTAATGTAATAAATTGTCGAGATGATGACTATCTCCGATACTCTGGTGATGGGATGGAATCCCCAGTATTGGACAATGTTTTTAAATAAGAGAAGGATGGATGTTCGAGGTGGCTTACGGCCTCCTCAAATTGTTCTTAGCTTGGATACATTTAAGGTTGCCTTATTCAGCAAATATATATATATATATATATATATATATATATTTGCAAAATATATTATGGGTGTGCGTTTAGGATAATGTTCTTGCAACTTTATTTTGCAAATTATTGTCGAGATTATATTTAGCCACAAGTTTCATTTACTTATAAAGTTCTGACTTAGTTAATTTGGCACAGCTCATCCATTAGTATTATTATAATTAAAAAGATTGTCTGATTTTATAATGCTTATTATAAATTTAAAATAACTCTGTTATTTCTTAATTAGTTTATGACTAAAGGTTATGAGTGATCTTGAAACACATCATTCTAAATATAACATTTCAAACCGATGACAAATCTAAAAGAAATAAACAAAAAACATACGCCTGCTCCAAAATGACGGAAAACTTTTGAAATTAGGGGCGACCAACCCTGTTCGCGTGAGGTCCCAAGAGCAGGTAACGGTACGAGTGTTTGATATATAATTTGGGATGGGAGACCTTTAGTCGTGTCTTCCGAGAACAGATCTAACTCAATGGAGTCGCCCCAAGTAACCTTCACAAGAGTCGTCCCCGCCTTCTCTTCCTGGCCAAAAGACTAACCCTCTCTTTTTTACTTCACCATCGCCATGTGCTTTCTTGACCACTCACCCACTTTTGTTTAGTGACCATTCCCGTTAGAAGCTTCTCATCCAGGATATCAGTATTTGATTAGTTGAGATTCATCATGATGAATCAAGTGACTCAAAAAAAGTTAAATCTAAGGAAAAAAGTAAGGAAGTTGAAGTGCAAGTGGGCTCAATGAACATCCCATTGTTATACTTATAAGAGCCATGATAAAAATTCAAAGAAATGTCTATGTCACAAGAATCACTTAAATAGCATAACCAGTTATTACATTTAATCTTTCTGTTCTTATCGACTTCCTAAGAGATGAGATAATCAAGAAACACAGTTAAATGGGCCTTTTTCCAAACTAGGTCTGTTAAGGAAAAATCCCAAACTAGGCTTGTAAATGTGATCAACCCAAATTCACTAAACTTTGAGAAACACTAGCCTGATAAGAATGGTCGAATGTGATTGGTCAAGTACAAATGGCTGAATGTGATGGG
Organism: Phalaenopsis equestris; assembly: GCF_001263595.1. Lineage (NCBI taxonomy): Eukaryota > Viridiplantae > Streptophyta > Magnoliopsida > Asparagales > Orchidaceae > Phalaenopsis > Phalaenopsis equestris. Next base: position 7,250 of record NW_018164793.1, on the reverse strand, counting down.
TCGAGCACGAACGACCATATGAAAAGGCCGAGCATGAAAGGTTGAATGCAAGTATGGAAGGAGTAAAAGCCAATGCGACCACCAGCCATTTACCCAACAACCGGTTGACTTTAGACACAAAAATCTTCAGGAAGATCTGAATTTTAATAATGATGTGCCTTGAAAGTCTGCTAGACCCAAGCACATAATGACCTACGTCCACTCTCAAAATGAAACCGCCCCTTATAAAAGGGAGAAATTAAATGTAAAACGGATCTAATCTGTACCCCCTTAATATATCATTTCCATCAAATTTACACACACACACACACACATACATATATTTATCATTCACATCTATAATAACAAACACCTTACAATTTGATAACAATAAACACACTCGTGCACTATAAAATATTACATACTAGATAATTAAATATGTGTATACAATAGTGAATAAGGTTGCCACATTATCATAAATTCATTAATATCCCACGTAAACATTCCATCCATCATTGTCAGCAGATACTTGCAAAGTATATAATATCTTCATCATACGCGAGAATTTGCACCAACATTATTAAGCGCGCCAACTTTTTGGCCGTCTACCCAAAGCATGGTTCTGTCAGCTTTGTAGAGGATGAGGTGTTCTGTGACTTCGATGTAACAAGCAGTATCGACGTCCTGCTGGGTGTCACTCCCCCATAGCACCGTCCCAAGGAAGTCTGACAATATGACTATGTTACAATTACTCAGTATTACCAAACGACAACGATTTCTTGCTCCATCATAATTTAAATTTGTCTGCCATATTGTAAGCGTTTTATTACTAAAATAGGCGTTACAGTCTGCTTGCATTGCGAATTTGTATTCCCCGTATGTAAAGGTGTACCCTACAGGCATAAACTCTGATTGCATCAAATGGTTGGGGGTGGCCGGAGTTGTGGATGGAAGGCTTGTCAGTATTAAGCCGGCATTGAAGAAAAGGAGGAGGAGGAGGAGGTTGGAGGCCATGTTAACTAGGCTTGCATGCTATACCTGCTGTAAGTTTGTTTGGGATTCATTTATAGATGGCTATGTTTATGAAGGAGATGATAGAAGAAACAAAGAATGGTATTTGTTGAGGTGAAAGATTTGGCTTCTATGTTTCCAGGTTGGGTGATGGATTGGGATTTGGGATTATTGCATTGGTCAAATATTATTTTATTTTATTGAATTAATATGAATGATGAAGCATTGGCGTACGACCGTTGAATTTGAATGCCACATAATCTTAAAACTTGTTTTTTTTGAATAATTAGAATGGCAGCTAATATTTGAAGAGAAAAATTAAGTGATGATCCAAATTATTTATGGCTGATTGTTAATAATCTTTTATTATAGAAATGAAATTTTCTTTATTGATTATCATTATAATTATTAATAAACAAAGGAAAGAATTAAATTTCTTCTAACCTAACATCGAAATTTGAAAGTATCATTTTCATTAAAAAAATAGAATGGGTAAACCTCATTTTTTATCAACTTCCTTCCTGTGACCCTTTCATTATAACACATGTTATCCTAAGACTCCTTTCCTAGAAACCCAACCTAGGTGGTTGGGGCTAGCCCTGACTTGGTCTTGTTGACCTACGTCAGCTCTACCTAATCCTGGCTCGGTACGCGCAGGCTCGGGTTGGGTTGCCCTTTAGGTTGGCTAATTTGGGCTTGAGTTCCGTTCAAATTAATTTTAAAATTTTAAAATTAAATAAAATCAAATCTAAGTTGAATTAAACTAACTTAAATTTAAAACCTAAATTTGAACAAAATTTCAATTTAAAAAAAATAAACCCAAATTGAAATTAAAATGGATTTTAATATAAATTTAAAAAAAAACTAAATGCTAAAGAAATTTAACTTATTATCGTCGGTAATAATATAAAAACCGTAGAAAATATATTTAGAGACTGTTTATCTACAAATAAATTAACTTAGCAAAAACGTTTGTCTGTAATAAACTTACTGGCAGAATAAGCGACAATTTATGTTAACTAAAGAGCATCCGATGTAACATAACTGCTACTAAAAATGACAAAATATGTCATGTATAACTGTAGCTTAACCATCAGTTACAAAAATGACGCATATCATCATAGCAAAAGTATTCCGTCAAAAGAGACAATTCTATCAGTAAAATTTCGCACGACCATCGGTTAACCGTAAAAATTTATTGACAATCATATCCGTAGCAAAAGTGCATGTATTACACTTTTTAAAATTAATAAAAAAAATACTAATATTATTTTATAAGATAGTAAATATATTATATTCTTTATATATTTTAACGAAATTTATTTTAAAATAATTAATAAATAAATATGACTATTTAAACATTAAATATTGAAGTTCATAAAAAATATGTTATATATAATTAATAATCAAGAAAAACAATCTCTACATTTCAGTCGCAAATAACTAAACAACTCACAAATATTTAGAATAAATTTATTTTACTTTGCATGCATTAACCAAACGGAAAAAGAAAAAACCCTCAAATATATTTTACTCAACTAAAACAACTTCTTGATAAAGTTATGAGCTCGAACAAATAATTGCCATTAATAGATGCAATTGACAATACAATCATTATCCAAAGTGTCAAAATCTTCTTAAAAAAGAGGCTTCACAAGCATAGTGGTTGCAAACCTAAAGGCCACAATACAATAAGAAACCAACGGCCATTCTACAACTATATATATATATATATATATATATGAACTAGAGGCCATCGAAAAACTTTATAAAGTCATCAAAGTGAATTAGAGGCCATCGAAAAACTTTATAAAGTCATCAAAGGTTTCTCCGTGCCTAATTTTCACCACGGAGCCACCGTCCACCTGCACCATATGACATCATCAGTTTAAGATGGTAGGAAACTGGAATTGACACAATAATTTTGTTGGAAATAGGTTGAAATGATTTGGACATATTAGCTTTTCAAAAGTCATGAAATTGTGAACTATATTTTGATTTGTGTCATTATTGATGTAGATTATGCATTCTTAGCATCCTTTTCAATTCACAAAACAGGTAGTTTTTCTAAATTTTGCTTGCTTTGGAATTATTTCAGGTGTTTTTACAGAAGACAAAATGTACACAGTTGAATCAGCAAAAGTTTTTCTAAATTTATCTTGAAGTTATTTTAGATGTCTTTTATCACCATTACAAGTTTTTATTTTTTAAAAAAAGGAAATGGTAAAATTCTCACCCAATATTCAGGAGGCCTCATTTTCAAGTTGTAAGTTGAAGCCATGCTCATACAATATGCACCGGCATCATGAACCACCAATCCAGCTCCCTGTAGTTTCCTAGTTATGTTGGCATCATGTAAAATAGAAAGAAAAACTAACTACGCCACAAAAAAATAAGAATAATCATATACCTTAGCTGGGGTAGGAAGCTCTCTGTCTTTTCCTAAGAAGTCTGCAGACTCACATACAGGTCCCACAACATCAAAAATAGAGATCTCGGCATCAGGAGAAGGCGGAGAAACAAGCTCAATGTGCTGCAAAGAATAAAAACTAATCACTGATAACATAAAATGTATTTTCTTAAAGTAATTAGAAAGATGATAACGATGTTGTTTTGAAAGCAGTCAATGAAACCAGAAGTGTTGGAAATAATAAGCTGACAGGTAAAGTGATGTATAATAAGTGGCAAAAAGAGCGATGTAAGGGAAGGAAAAAAAAAACTAAGAACCAAGCGCCATGAAATAATACAAAGAATCTGCCGATGAAATAACAAACAATTGAAAACACAAAGATGAATATGATCATACGAGCACGTCTGACCATCCCATGTGTATGCAGCAATCTTAGTTGTCCAAACCGGCTGCACAATTAGTTTCATTGTTGTACTTTCGGTTTGGATTTACTAGATCAATTGGTAAATAACTGCTGCAAATTTTTCCTGATGATTGACCCTTAAAACGTTCTGTATTACCATCATTAGGCAATTCTGCCAATGCAGGGAGCGGTGGCTGCTCCATCTCGGAATTCCACGAGTAGCAAGCTACAAAATCCTAAACAAAACTCTAAAAAACTGTTCACTCTTTAATCTAAAATATGCATTACAATCACAGAGCACAAAACACTGCTATTGACAAATCTAACACCCTCTTTCATCCTTTTTTCAAATTCTCACTGAAATATCAAAATGCACGGCAAGACCCCAATATTTTTCATTTTTATGAAATTCTCAATGTTTTGATCGCTGCTTGCATAAATGCATTGGTTTGGAAGTTCAAAAAATCATCTAGGAAAGTAACATTTCAAGTGTTTTAAGTAATTATCCCTAATCATAAATATAAATTCTAAGATCAAAATCTCAGCCCCTCACATGGGGCCAACAATAACTTCCTAAAAGAAAATACAGTATATGAAACAAGCATAAAGATACATATAAGTTGACTCATCACTAACTTGAGAAAAAAACCATTAGGCACATTTATATAGAACAAAAAAATAAAAAAATTAAAAATAAGCAACCGTTACTTTAAAGCAATTATGCCTTATATCTCTCTTGATCATCAGCAATTGTATGTGAGATGACAGATTTTGAAGACTCGGATAAAATGATAGGGTCCGATACAGATTGACCTCACTTGAGCTGAGCAACTTGACTTTGTCAAGTTAATAATTTAATATCATTTTAAAAGTTTGTTATTATTTTGAGTGACACGCCAACATGTATCATAATCATACCTGGTATGCTCCATACAGACTTGGGCGTATGAGCTCTGCCATGCTCCCATCAATAACTATAAATTTTTTTGTGCCGTTTGATTTGACTCCAGTTACCCGATTAACAAAACAGCAAGTATTGGCAATGAGGGACCTTCCAGGTTCAATAATGAGATTCAGATCACGAGAGCGCACTAGCTCACGCACCTAAGGCATCATCAAAAAAAAAAAAAAATTGAAGGTTATATACGTAATGCATATGCAAAAGTAACTGAAATATAGCTTCCATCCTAAATAGATTTCCAAGTGCCAATAATTTTAGTATTATGGAGAAAGTGATTTTCAATAATAATTCCATTGAGTGCCGTTTATTCTATACTGGATAAAGTAAGATTTTGTTCATGATCGCCATGGTTTGCAATATCAACCATAAGAATAGGCTAGGGCTTGAGGTCCCCAACCCACTAACCATTTATATATATATATATATATAAGAATAGGCTAGGGCTTGAGGTCCCCAACCCACCCTATTGGCTCACCCCCGCTAGATCTGCGGGCGACCCGATGTGCAAATAATTTGTTACACACACACATATTGATGTACTTATATACATGCAAAGATACAGACATACATTATGCAATTCAAGGACATGTGTATCAGGATAATAACTTAAAGTATAGAATACCATGCATCATGAAGACAAGATGAATTAAATCTATAGATAATTGAGCATAGCATACAAGAATAAAGCTCAAGTCAAGCTTAACGAGCATTACTAAATAAAGTTAATTTGTGTCTAATTATCAAATTTATTGGACCGAGGTTCATTTTGTGTATGACTACAAATATTTACATGTGTATGTGAAAGAGAGAAAGAGAGAGAGAAAAGATGAGGTCCAGAGAAGCCAGAATGTAAAGCAACAAGCCACAGTTGTCTCAACAAAAAATAAGGGTCTATTAAAATGATTCCTTGAAAAATTGAGAAAAACAGTTTATTTGAAACCTAAACAAAACTATAACATAGATCTAATTCAATAAACATTGGGGATTAATGCTAAAGAAAAAGACATCTTCAAATCCACAAGAGCAATTAACACCCCAACCACCCTATTTGAGGCCACATAAAGAAGTACGTGTAAAGTGATAACATGCCTATAATATTCATAGTTCTTGGACATATTTGTAATGTTTTTAAGACCATTTGAAATAAATTTTCACATTCTATGAAGAAACTGCTTGTTATACCAAATATACCATTACTCCATGCATGTCCTGAGTCCTAGCTGTTGTCAAACAATTACCCCCACTACCTGCATTACTCAATATAGTTAATTGCCTAAAAATACTTGGTAATGACTTAATTAACTTTGGTTATTATTATATATCATAAAAAAAAATTTAACTCTTTCAATAATAACCAATTATATTTTCTAATAATTAGATGTAACTAAAAATAAATAGTGACAACACAGATTGATGAGAGAAGTCAACTGAAAAACAATATAGGTATTACCTAGAAAAATGAAAGAACAAATAATAAAAAATATCAGCTAAAAGACCTTACATGAACTCTCTCTCTCTCTATGAAACAACTCAAGTCTCTTTCACTCCCAACAAACATAATAAAAAATTCACAGAAGACTGCCTTAAATTTAGAAAATGCATGAAATAAGTTAGCCAACTTCATGATTTCAAAGAGTCATTGCCGCAGCACATCAAGCTGATATGTACTATACATAAAAATCTATGACTTTGTAAATGCAAGCATGTTTTAAAAAGCTCATCATTTAAAATAACCCTTGAGACAATTTTTGTCAACTTTCTCAAGAGTCTCCCAATTCTTAACTATTAATTTATCATATTCTTTAATAACACATTAATAAAAGTCATCAATCATAAAAAATTTATTCAGCTTGCTTTAATTCTTTAAAAAAAATATGCATATAAAATATTACGAAAAACATGGTAAAAAGAAGTGTTTCTTACAGTATTGATGAGATCCATAGGTGTTGGAAGAATGGCACCTGCATGATAGTAATCTATACCTAAACCACCTCCAATGTTTAAAAATTCCACTTCAAAACCTTGAGATCGAATTTCATCAATGTAATTGACCATCAGGATAGCAGCATCTCTAAATATATCGACCTAAAAAAAAAATCAATGCACTTAAAAATATAATATGGGAAAAAAGATCCCTAATCTAAAATAGAGTAGAAAATGAAACTCAAATTGCCCTGGCAAAAGTTGAAACCAGATTTCAATTAAAACATCATGCCAAAAGTTATTAGCCCTTTAGACAAGTCAACTTAAATAATCGGGGAATTATAATCTTAAATTAATCAAAGAATCGTGATTCCCAACAATGCTAAAGATAAAGAAAATCGATCAGATTTTAATAAAGCCGAGAAAAAAAAGGCATGTTAGCATGTAGTGATGTGCCAAATTAATCAAAGAATCGTGATTCCGAACAATGCTAAAGATAAAGAAAATCGTACAGATTTTAATAAAGCTGAGAAAAAAAAGGCATGTTAGCATGTAGTGATGTG
>NW_018164792.1:175882-177866 GCF_001263595.1 Phalaenopsis equestris | reverse complement strand
TATAGAGCTTGACATTGGTAGTTGTAAGATTGTTGCGGGTTCTATACCTTTGTTGGATTGGTGATTCTTTAGTTGGTCAGCTTTGTGAGTATTTGTAGCTTTTTGGCAGAGGGGTGTTGCTTAATTTTTCCCTTTTAATTTAGAACATTAAATAGTTTATAGATTTGTGTAGATCATTGTTGGGTGTATATATTATGTTTCCCAATTTTCTTCCTCCTTGATAGTGATAACTATGATAAAAAAAAGTTAATGTAATAAATTGAATCTTAATAGTCATAACTTAATCCAATAATTACATTCTTCGGACTTTGTGCCCACATCCCTTATACATAAGGTGTAGGGGGCAATTCTTATCATCTCGAGTCTGTCCCTCCTTGCATTTGCTTGGATTCTGCAAAGCTCTTAAGGAGAAAGTATTTGATTTGATGCTAAAACTTGTCAACCGAGCTATAAGATGTTGGTTACCCTTGAAATAAGGCAACACTGACCTTATGGCTTACCAAAGGAAAAGTTGTCTAAGAAGCCAAAAAACCTCTGAGCCAGTCGAGGTAAAAGAGTTGTCTAATTCAATTCGGGAGACTCCAGAGAAGGTTCAACTCAGTGTTGAGACGAGTTGGGAGACTCGGCGATCGATTTGTAAATAAATACTCTAAGTGAAACTTGGGTTCAAAAAGGAATTGTGAGTATTTCCCCGCCGGCTAAAAGAACCATTCTAACTTTAACTGAAATAATACTTTGGGTGGTAATAATCAACAATGGGGGAACAACCAAGTAAACTCATTGTGAAACTGAAACAACCAAGAGAATTGTAAATATAGACCTACTTATCCTCCAGGTTTTAATAGGAATTCAAAATTTAAGGAGAAAAATTGTCTATAGAAAAAGTAGTGTTACAAATGGGAAATCAGTTACAAAGTCAAGGAGCTACAATTAGAAATATTGAGAATCAATTGGGACAATAACAAATTCATTAAGTAATAGATCCTAAGGATTATTTCCTAGTAATACAGAAATAAATCCAAAAGACCAAAATAAAGAGCAAGTAAAAGCCATTCAACTTAGAAGCGGGAGAGAGTTGGAAGGTAGAGTTCAAAAAGAGATTGAAGTGGAGAAAGAAGAAATTGAAAAGCCTGAAGAGGACGCTTCGAAAGGTTTAGATAGACTTATTTCTCCACTTAAAATTGACCTGGAAAAACCAACACCTCCATTTCCTCAGAGGGTTCGTCAACAAAAGTTGGATAAAAAATTTTCAAAATTTATGGAAATATTTAAGAAGCATACAATTAATATTTCATTTGCTAAAGTCTTATAACAAATGCAAAGCTATGTGAAGTTTAAGAAAGATATTCTTAACAGAAAAATGAAGTTCGAAGATAACGAGATTATTGCACTTAGTGAGGAGTGCAGTGTTATAATACAGAAAAAGCTTCCTGAAAAGCTTAAAGATCCTGGTAGCTTCAAAATTCTATGTGAAATAGGAGGCATATTTTATGGGAAAGCTTTATGTGATTTAGGTGCAAGCATTAACCTTATGTCATTATCAATATTTAAAAGATTGAGATTAGAAGAATCATCCCCTACTACTGTAACTCTGCAGTTAGCAGATCTTTTAATAATATATCCTAAATGAATTATATAAGATGTTTTAGTGAAAGTAGATCAATTTATATTTCCTGTTGATTTCATTGTGCTAGATACATAGGAAGATAAGGAGATACCTATTATTTTGGGAAGAAATTTCCTACCTACATGAAGAGCAATGAAAGATTTAAGAAAAGAAAATTAACTACGTGTGTCAATGATCAAACAATTACGTTTAATATTTACAAATCATCGATGTATCCGACAAAGCTAAAGATGATAAATGTTATAGAATAGATGTGATAAAATATCTGAGTGAATGTCATTTCAAAGCAACTTTTGAAGAAAAATCTAAAGTAAAAGATTTGGAACACAAGCAAGAAGAGAAATTAGATCAATTTGA
>NW_018164792.1:161493-174347 GCF_001263595.1 Phalaenopsis equestris | reverse complement strand
TGGTGAATGGTCTAGGTATGAATTTGATCAAGGTGGTTTTCAGGTGTTGGTCTAGAGCTAGGTTAGAGGCTATTTCAGATGGGGCTTTTGTGGGGAATCAACTTCTCTCACTGTGGGGATGGTGTGTGCACGAGTAATTGAAGTTTGGCGAGTTGTGGAGCTGTGGAGAGTTCTGTCCTAGTTTTGACAAAAATTTGAGCTCAAAATTGAGCTTCCACAATAGAGATCAATAGAGGAAAATGGTGGGCTTGAACTGAGGAGGTCTTAGAGAGTCTCTGAGAGCAATTTGGCAGAGTTTCCTTAAGTAAATTTCAACTCTCTTTTTCTTTGCCATGGAGGTGAGGTTTAAATAAAATGGTGCTAAAGCCAATTGGAATTTGCCACCTCATATAGGTGAGTTTGGGTTTGAATTTTGGCTTATGGCTCTCAGTTTTGGTGTTTTACAGCTACTAGGCCAGCTGGCAAGGCCAAGGGAGGTGGCCAGGAGGTCATGTGAACCATTGGGAGGGTTACTTATAATTAACCCTCAATGGCAAGTGATGATGGGGAAGATTTTTTAAGGCCCATAAATGAGCATAAATCCCTTAACTTAGGGATCCAATGGTCCATAGCTCACCATGGCTGGTCCAAAGGGGTTTATCCTGGTCAATAGAGTGTGCTTAGTGGTTGTGGAGTCATCAATTTGGTGGCTTTGAGATGGCTAAGTTAGTTTTAGTGCATGGGTCCAATTTGAGTCCAAATGACTATGAGTTGGGTTAGGGTTAGACTAGCCATGACTTTAAGCCCAATTAATTAATCAACTTTGTATATATGATTGTTATGAAGATTTTTGGTGAAGGATTGAAGTGATTTTGAGTCCAATTGGAAGCTCAATTTGAAGGAGTTTGGGATTTTGGTCAATTTGGGCATGTTAGACTAGACTTGGGTCTAGGTTAGGCTAAGGTTGGGTAAGGTTCAAATTGATTGTTGAAAATGGTCTATAGGAATGCCATGAAGAGTTTTCAACAGAAATTGGGTGCCAATTTTGGGGTTAATGCATTCAATTTAGTGGAATTTGGGGACATAGCCAATTTGGGGCAAATTTGGGCATTTTTGGACTTGGGTTGAAATTAAATGAAATTGAGGCTTCACCGAGGCCAATTTAAGGTCAGGTTTGGTATTTAGTAGTGTTATTAAAGATTTAGGATCCAAATTGGGGCAAATTAAGTAGGCTATGGGGTTCAATTTGGTGGGATTAACTAATAGGGCCAAAATTTGGGGTTTGACTTAGATCAAGATTGAGCTCAAAGCATGTGCCAATTAGGCTTGCATTTGGTTTGGGTTGATCAAATGAAAGGTGAATTTGAGTTTAGAATTGAAATTGAGGGAAATTGGGACCAAATTTATGGATATTTAAGGTAAATTTAGGGAAATTAGGCCTTTAAAGGCAATTTGGGGGGTTTTGGTCAAAGTCAAATTGGCCAAAATGGGTTCAATTGAAGGGTTCAAATTGGTTTTGGAGACATTTGAAGTGATTTTGGAGGTTTTAGGAAAGTTTGGAATGCCAAGGGTATTTTTGTAATTTTGGCAAATTTGGGGGGTATTTTTTGGCATTTTTGGGTGTATTTTAATAATTTTGAAATTTTTGGGTGACTTTGGGTAATTTGGGTCTTTGGAAATGGTTTGAAATGATTTTTGAACAAATTTGAGTATTTTGAGTGAATTTGGGAATCTTTGGCCAAATTTAAGGTTTCAAAGGCATTTTGGTAAGTTGGGTAGATTTAGGGGCAAAAGGCCAAGTTAGGTATTTTTGGTAGAATTGGGAAGCCAACCACCATATGTAAACTATGGACCAATGGAATCCCCATTTGGGTTCTCTATGTACTGGTCTTAGCTAAACCCTAGCCTAGGGCTAGTGGGTTTAGGGGACCATCTACATGAGTCTCCCAAAAGATCAAGGGATCAAAGTCAACAAATACTGGGTTTAGGGTTGTGATTGTGGGTGAGAGTGAGTGAACTAGCTCCAGACCAACACCCAATGCTAATCCTAAGGTCAGACAATCCTATGGGGGCTCATCTTGAGCGCCCTCATACTGACCCCACCTACCAAAGGCTAGAGGTTATGACCAATATGTGGAACTGCAAGTTGAGCAAGGAGGAGTTTAGAGTTTCTAATGGTGAGGGTTCCTTTTCTAGTTTTCTAAGAATAGTCAACAGGAAAGTCCTATGGCTAGACCTTAGGCAACTAAAGATGGAAAACTAAACATCAACCAAAAGTGAGGTCAACACTTCTGTACGGTTCCAAGGAGGGAACCTTAAACTTCTTTGGGGACTCACCTTCCTCAAAATGTCGGACAAACATATTCTCTATCTGGTGGTAGAATTCTATCACTCTTGGTTACAATCCTCCCTCTGGCCCTAACTTAGCACTATCTTGTTACTGGGACTCTTCCACTCTTTCGGTGGCTTGGGTCGCTTGTTGAGATTGGGGCTCGGGTGCTGGTGGATCTAGTTGTGAGAAAGGATGTGCTCTTCCTTCAAGCAACCACTCGGGTCAATTCCCCAATTTGACTTGTCATCTGATTACACAAATCTTGGATTCGTTGTTATACGATATCCCTAACATACTCCACATTGGAGGCCTCTCCTTGATGTGTTCCTTCACACTCACATGCTCCTCCTCTTGTTGAAGGCATGATTCCATAATTTAATCGGACGATCGGGAATCCCTGTTTAATAGAGATGTTACCATAATTTATTAGTAATTACATCTTTATATATTTGTAACTGAATCATACATATTTTAATCTTGTAATTGCTATTGGCGTCGTTCCATATCTATAACACCCCTTAACACTGTTTTGCATTCGTAACTGCTTGGATTGGTCACTTGGTCCTAATTCGGTCGGCGTAGAGTTATTCAGTCGAATGAATGATCTTTAGCTTTTTCCGAGGGGACAAGTCGCAAAGGCACGGTGCCTTTGTATAGGACTATTTCATCAAGCAGAGAGTGTATTACTATAATCTGATACACAACTCTCCTTTGATCAATGTATCTATATTGAAGGAGTTTCCTCTGGGCGACTGTTGATCTTTGTAATAGCATATCCCGGTTGGGTGGTGTCAGCGTGATCACGCAGAATTCATTGCGTCGGGCAGGCTTTCATTTGATCGGCTTCAGAGCTAGACTAGTATTTAAAATACCAAAATTCTTAACATCATGTCAAAAAAACACACAAATATTAATGTTTTTAAATAAAACATTTGTTTTATTGATATTTTCTCACATATTATGACATTAATGTGTTGTTCAAGTAAATATCAATTTCTAGGTGTTAGGCATAAGTATAAATATTGTGTTTTATGTATTTAAATCCCATTTAATTTTATTATTTTGCATGGAGCATGGACACAGAGATAAGCAGACACTAAAGCGCAGCGAGACCAATAGACAAAGTTACCTAACTCTCATCTTTATTGGGGACCCGCATATATAAATCCAGCAGAAGATCCATAGTTGATGAAACCATGTCGATTCTTTCCTAGTCTATTTGTATTTAAAAGGTGTTATCCTCTTTAGTGCACTGTAGCCATACAGTGAAATATGATCATTGTTCCATGTCAGACTTTGATCAGCCAACCGCAAAAGAATCTCCACATTTTTTTATGCTTCCTTTTACATTTTCTTAGTTTTTCGTTAGATTTTGTTCCTAATAATCACTACCAACAACTCAGCAGGAGCGACAAATCACATGCAATGGCTGCAGCAATTACCTTGATTGGTGGCTGTAATGAGCTACGGATAGAATTTCACCGAATAGCTCAGTGATTAAAAAATGTGTTTTCAAATAAGAACAAAAATCAAGGAGCTGGGATGACTCTCTGCACTGCAACACAGTATAGCTCACAATAGAAACAAAAATCAAAGAACCTTCTGACTTCTCTATATTCATCTTCTGTTCTTCGCTCATCAACAGAAGGATTGAGGTATTAAATCCTTGATCCTCAGCACTTATCTGCCCTTGTAATCTTTAGTTTTTTCACAGTCGTTAAGAAAAGTCTGAAGCAAACAAAACAATGAACTGAGATAAATTGTAATCAGATGAAATGGTAGGATAGAGATATAATTAACGATACGTACTTCCATGGGACATCTCCCACCATCATCCAATCTCCTTCCTTGTCTTCGTAGGTGAGCACATGAGCCTTGCTTGAAGGCACTTGAGCCAGTTCAGTGCCTGCACCCCATTATCCACACAAACCAAATAAACAATTAGTATTAATAAAGAAATATATCGGTTCAGAATGTGCTAGCTGAATTTTGTCAGAAGAGAAATTTTTTGAAGAGAAGTGGATGTAAACTTATTACAGATGACTTTGGTTCTGAACATGCGTCGAAGTGTTTTGATCAGACTCTGATAGCTATCATGAGCCAACAAATCCAGTTTCCGTCCAATTGGGATCCCTTCCATGTAGACTTTGACGAATAATTTTCCTTCTTTTGGATGACTTCTGTAGGCTTCTCTCTCTGCCAGCGCAGTTCTAAGAACTGGCTTTATTGGTGGCCAATCAGGTAAAAGTTCTCTGGTCGCCATGAACAGAAAATAGTGAGTCTAGAAAGAATTGGTTAATCAGGATGCTGATTGAAGTCGAAACAGTCATGATAGGCTAATTTGGTTGCGTTCAAAGAGAAATTATTCTTTCAGAGAATAAAAAAATGATTTTTTTATCATTTATTTTGGGTATGAACATGAAATCGTTGCTTCTAAGAGAGTTCGGAGAAGATTTGTAGAATTTGAAATTTATTTAGATGTCTTTATGTATCAAACTTATGATCAATAAAATAAATTCCTCACCAAACAAGTCCACTGGCGACGTGTTTGGGGAAACTTGGAAGCGAAGTAGTCATTGCTTGAGAACATGAAAAGAATCACATTTCAAATCATGAAAGGGAAACGGGAGAATAGGAGGGCACTCAGTTTGCTTTTTTTACTTTCAAAGGAAGATACAGTTTAGATTATTGAACTATGTAGAAGTTGAAAGGAAGTCAATATAAGTCAAACTGAAATTGTTGATTTAGAGAGACTAGAGAATGAAAAAGATGTAAATTTTTAAAATTAGTCTAATTTTTTTATTATACTAAGGGAAAAAAGCTGATAAAAACAAGGAGAAAATAAAAGAACTCCATTCCTCTGTCAAAGCAACAAATAAATAAGAAAAATATCTCATCAAGGAATTAAAGTTTAAAATTAGAATAAAACCAGTGCGTAAAAAGGAAGAATTTCTTTATAACAAGTGCTTCTAGTTTATATTCCTATCGCAAGTGTTATCAATTAGCTTAAACTAACAAAGCTACACACATCTGTAGATAATTTACAAAAGATGTTTTGTACATTCATCTCAGTAAAAGTAGGATTGCCATATAGCTTTGATAAAACATATTAATTCGTCTCAAAAGCATAAGAAAAGATTAGCAATATCAACAAGCAAATTACCAGAATTTCAAAGAAGCGAAGTAGTGAAATACTGCAGTAAATATCTTGAAATTTTTTTGTCAAGGATGATGAGCGAGAAGAAAAAACCAGAAACAGAGGGATTCTTCAGCATCATGCTGTTTGAGAGTACATAAGAAATTGGAGATTAAAACTTTCAAAATACAACCATTAGAGAAGGAGAAGCACTGAGAAATTGGTAAAAACACATCAATTGTAGGAAAGGCATGAACCATAAATATACAGAACTCTCGGAAAATACAAGGCCTGTGCAGTCACAAAAAGTTAATAAGAATATCAATAACCCTCGTGAAAATAAGTGAAAAAATATTTATTTATACTTGTACATGACAATACAAGAAAGAAGCAAATAAGACAATCATCGCAGACACACCTTGGATTAAGTGTGTTTTGAGATGTTGGCAGGCCAAGCCTTAAATCCGTGCTCAATTCTGCCTTGGCAGCCTGAGAGGAGGATGATTCAGTATAGGGCGATGGATCGCTGCTACTATCTATTGAAGAAGAAGGTGAATTTCTACGCTCTTCCGGACGAAAAGCTGTATGAAAACAGTTATCTTGCCCCCAGCCTTTTTATGTCAGAACTCTACAGAAGGTACTGAGAGAGAAGTTATGAGAAAGAACCTTTTTTATTAAATGAAATTAATGGACATGAAAGCTTAATTAATTATTTTTTATCTTAATCACAGATAAGGAGGCCTGCACACATGGAAGCCTATGTTGCCATGTCCTCTTGGTCTTATGCTCGGCTTGCCTGGTGGTTGGCTGAAAAATCTTCCTCGTTACTCTTAAGTATTTCCTCTTATTTTATAAATAAATTTGGTACTCTTCCTTGTCATGCAAATAATTGCATATCTAAGTTATTGTATTCTTCAAGGGGACAGATTATTGTTTAGGATTCCATGCCTTACAAGTCAAAGTGGAATAAACATTCAAATTGTTTTGCAAGGTAGACATCAACCAGCTTGCCAATTTTGAATTGGCAGCTGAAATTGTCGCTGATTGTGGTGGCTAACAAATGTGCATGCTTGCAAAAGCTAGACAGATCCAAACTTCGAAAAGGAAATTGAAATCAAAATCGACTCAATTAATCATCCCCGACATAATAGAAAGACCCATCTTCATCAATAGTTTGTTGTCAGCAACAGCAATCTTTTTCGTTTTATTAGATTTATCAGACATCTTAAGCATGTTAACATCCTAAACTGAAAAAGTTTTAATCCACAGAAGAATTGGCTGAATTAGTGAGGCATATTAATTGCGAAAAGGACACTCCAACAACTATTATAAGCAAATAAAGTTAAGTCCATGCAACTGTAAGGAAATACTCAGCATTGGTTTCTAAAACCCAGACATTATAAGCACGCCACAAATGAAAAATGGCAGTTGAAAACGACAAGCCATTTGATTTGGGGAGACAACCGACATCTTTCCTTTCTCTTTGCCTTCTCCCAACAAAGTACAAACAATAAAAAGGGTTGTTTGTTCACTATCCTCATACTTTTCTCAACAAATTTATAAACAGGTCAATTAATTTTTCTCACATCTTGCTTCGCAAAGATCCTACTTTTGAAATTTATTTAAATGATTCTTGCAGGTAAATTTTTAAAAATGACTTTGGGATCTCTCCAACTACCATGGTAACTCATTAAATCCGTATGGGCAGTCTGTTGCTTTATCTGTCCTTGCAATCCTATACCTTTTGATTTGCCAAGATCAATTTCTCCACCTTCTTATAAAAAAGTTTCGACTTTTAAAAAATTTGGTTCAGCCATCATATATTTTTTTTCATTGACATGATGGAAGGTAAGTACAAATTAGTAGGAACAATGATATTGGGAGAGTATTCCAGTTTATCCATCTCATTGGCCCTTGATGACTATTCCTCCATCTATATGTGTTATGCACCAATTTCAAGCATATGATTGTCTTTGAGGCTCTAAGGTGTGGGGGGGGGGGGGGGGGTTGTTGGTGTCTTTCTCCTTTGTTTCATGAAGTGGATACATTTTTAATTAATCCTACGGCTTACTAATACATCACCAAAAAGGTCATGGATCAAAAATGAATTTAAATGTAATATTTGAGTTAAATCTTTCAGAATTAAAATCAAGATCATTCACACTTTGATTTCAAAAGTTTTTTGATCAACTAAATATCTCAACATGACAAACAAGGCCATAAAAGTAATATGATTCAAGTACAAAAGTGCCCAAACTAAACACATGAATTATGGTTGAATACTTGTGGAGATTAATTTAAAAACCAAAGGATGTTCAATCTTTGCATGCTCATTTAATTTTAAGGTTATTGCATTACTTAAATACTGAAAGAATGATATATGGTTAAAAGAATCAACATAACCATTTAGCAAAGTGTTTTTGATTTTGAACTAGATTTACTAAAATATCATTCCAAAAATTATAAATAAGTCTCTATTCTCCATGTGAAGGGGAGATAGGAACAATGGCATGAATTAGGAAAGAGCTTAAAGACTAGAAGAACTACAAACTCTAGCACCACAATCAACGTCAATGAACACCTTCTTGACTACCACCATCGTTTGATTATCTTTGTCTAATCATCTTTACTCAATCACTATTGTTTGATCTCTGTCACCTGACCTCTATCATTTAAATATTATTTTTTAACTGTCATCAAGAAATTGTTGTCTCTCGACTATTATCTCCCAACCGTTATCACTTGATTGCTATTGTTTGGTTTTTATCATCTGACATCATTACCCACAACCACTTCTCCAATAATCTTCAAAATAAGCACATGCAACAAAGGTAGTATTCTCAACTTTTTTATTTCATTTTCTCTAATTAAAGGGAATAACAAAATTATGTAATTTTATTTATATAACAAATAATTTAAATTAGTCTATACCTTGTAAATTTTTTTTTTCTTTTCATGTTCTTAACATAAAAATTCTAGTGTCGATCGCCGAAAAACACGAATTCGACCAATCTTGCAAGTATACGTGTCAAATAATATGCGGTCAAAAAGTGGTAAAAGTTCTAGTTTACTGAACCGCAAAATCTTGTTTGGAGTGGTCGAATTCAAGAGATGAATATAATAGTCCTAAAAAGGAAGTAAACAGAAATAGCAGAAAAGTGTGGAGTTTTTCAGATATGCAAGTGTTATACTCATGTGATGTAGGTCAAATAGTTTCTTAATGTTTTTATATGGAAACCACATTATTGTTGACAACCAGGGATAAAAGGATTCTCCTCATGCCTATATCTATGTCAAAAGAAGAATTAGAAACCCTTGAAGTTAGTATTGTTTAAACCTATGATGTTTGCCAAGATTTTTTTGATCTCCTATCAAGGTTGTAGAAACATACTAGAATATGTTTATCCTTTCATGATTTTGTGGTTAACATATATTGTTCTACTATGCAATGAGCAGACGTCATAGTTTGTAAGGGATTTTAACATCTTATCTCTTCTGATAAAAGTTAATTACAATTGAAAGATTAACACATCAACATCAAAATTAATGCACCAACGAGGCATCAAGGGAATAAAAAATCCACAACATGAAAATCACAAAAAATCCACCAATTTTACAAACCAAGGGTACAAAACAAGATTAGTTACACTGCATGATGAAATAAAACATGAAATTTATTTTTGCGAGCATAAAAAAGAGACAATGCAAGAATTGCAAAAAACACATTATAAAGCCAATCTGACCTTACAATATATTGTGGTCCTCTTCAATCAATATAAATATTTGTGGATCTTTCTCATACATATGCATTCAATCCCTCCTTACAAGGCCATAGGACATCTCAGAAAATCATAAAAAATAAACAATAAAACATACTCTTTCGAGTGAACCCAAGGAAGAAAACTCCAAAAGCTCCAACTGACATAAACCAATAAGCAAAAAGTCAATTCATAATACTAAAAATATGAATTTATACATATATGTGGCATTAGAGGTCCAAAATAGACATAAAATCTCTCCAAATTGGAAACAAATCTGAAGATTTGTGTTTTTGGCGATTTGGCATGTAAGCGCACCTATGTACTAGTGAGTGCCCACAAACGTGCGCCCCAGACTGCAGACACAAGCACCTAGAGCTGGAGTTGGCTGGATTTGTGAGATTCAGTGGCTCTAGAGAAGTGGGATTTATTGGGTATGTGGAGGTGCTACCGAGGCTGCGTGCAAGCTTTTGCAATGGGAGTATAGAGAGACGCAGAGCGAATGGATCAGTGAGATCATGATTTGTGATGGGGTCGGTTCTGCTAGATCCAAATGGGTTGGCATGCACGTAGTTGCACCTGGGGTGCTTTGGGTGTATGTTTTCACGTGTGTACTTGCATGTGCATGCATGCGTGTGCAGGCGTGCACTTTGCGTGTGCAGGCGTGCACTTGGAAGCTAACACAAGATCGTTTGTGCAAAGTCTAGTTTTTCATCATTTTTGCTTGAATTCACCTTTTTTTTTCTTTTCCCAAGTGACATAAGCTCAATATCCTACACAACACATTAAAAATACCTTTCTCAAGAATATTATAATGATAAATAAGAGACTTAATATGATATTTAATGAAAGAAAATTTGGAACCCTTTTTGAACACATTATTATCCTCTTCATAAATTTATTTATATTTTTTCATTTCCAATCTTTATTAATAGAGGACTACATGTTGGGACACAATGATTCACTTTTTATCTAGTGGCTTGAATTAGCACTGACATGTGAAGTAGCATATACTAAAATGGAAATGGGGATACATTTATAAACACCTAAAAATTTTTTATCTATCCTTGGAACCTTTTTTAAACCCTTTATCCTCTTCATAAATTTATTTATATTGTTTCATATTCAATCTTTATCAAGAGAGGACTACTTGTTGGAATACAATGATTCACTTTTTATCTAGGAGCTTGATTTAGCCCTGGCATGTGAAGTAACTTATATTAAAATGCCAATATAACACTTTGATATATTGTATTAAAAGGCTTTAGAATATAAGCAATAATTTTTTTTATCAAGAGTGTTTTTCTCCTAAGGTGTAATTAATAAAAGGAATATGCTCCATTTGGAAGGCCCAGATACGAAAAAAAAAGATTCTCTATTTATATGTGAGGAATTTTAATAGGTCTTCTTCAAGGATTTGTTTGGGCTTAGCTACTTTTTTTTCAGACCTTCATTTCTAACATATCCCACAAAGACCATTTTATGAGAATTCTTCATACCTTTTTATTTATTTGTGTAATAATTTTTTTCTATTTTTTTCCTCTTTAATTTTTTTCATTTGTATCATCGCTTTCATCATAGAATAGAGGTGATGCATTACATTTGGTACAGACATTACTTCAAGAGAACTACAAATTGGAAGATGATAAATAAAGCAAAAAGGAGTGCAACACTAAGGTTAGATTCTTTTTATTTCTATATTACCGGATCTTAACTTTATGAAAATACCATTCATTATTTAGTTGCTTATATCATGGTTTTGTTCTTATAGAACTTAGTTATTTTCTTCTTTTTTCATAGTTCTATATATATATATATATATATATATATATATCTGTGTGTGTGTGTGTGTGTGTGTGTGTGTGTGTGTGTGTGTGTGTGTGTGTGTGTAATGTGGTTAGCGATGCTCTCAAACTTTTGATCAAAGAGGATAGGATGGGATTACCATACATTAGAGTCTGTTAACTTCTTCGTAATTTTTGACCGATCATAAGATCCTTTCCTCGGCTATATATATATATATATATATATATTACTTCTTGATCTTATGAAACCTAGCATATTATCAAATATTTGGTTCCTTGTTAAATTCCTTAAATCTACCAAAATCTTAATAAACCTTAAGAGAATTTCATGGACTCCAAGGAATTTTCAATTAATTTATTTACCTACAACTTGTTATGCCTAAAAAATTCAAGCCAACGATAGTTGAATTCTAGAATTACTTTAATACACTTTAATGAACATGAATAGCTCAGGAAAGACATGATAACTTATTGATACTCCTAATGAAGTATCACATCATGTAGTTCAAGATAACCAAGCCAAATATCTAATTAAAAAAATAAATATAAGAGCTAAGACCAAAGTTTAAAGATATTACCAATGATAGAGACAATTAAGGCTAAAGTTTAGAATATTTTAAATATAGTTTACATTTTATTATTTTTAAATTTTTTAGTTTCAAACTAGGAGCATGCTTGATATTTTTTATTATTTAGAATGGAGGGAGCATTAATAAAGTTGGTTGAAACTCCTCCTTTATAAATGGCCATCAACCTTAGTTTTCTTTTGTTTTTTTATCTCCATAGTTATAGCTTATGATTCAATTGTTGCTTATTGATTTGAAAAATAAGTTTTATTATTAAATAAGATATTTTGGATATTTTGATTAATAATTAAGCTCATTATTTTTCTTAGAGCGTACAACCTTAATTATTATTCATATTTGGTGAGATTTGGTGTTAATCTTTTTTTTTCCTTATTTTTACTTGCTACTCATATAAATAACTGCTCTAAAATCTTTCTCGTATCTCCTATCACATCCTATAAATCCTCCCATAATAGCTACCACCTATCTCAAGGCCCACATTCACTGAATAATTATGCTTATAGCTCTTAACCAAGCTAAGCTTGGCTAAGACATAATTTTGTTCCTTAAGTTTTGATATCTACTTAAAATTTTACTAAATTTAACCAACTATTCTATATCATAAGTAAACATTTTAATATAAATCTCTAAGAAAATTGTTTAGTCATTTATCATACATAAAATTCATTCCTTAAAAGAATCTTCCAAACCAATCCTAAATTAACCTAATTATAACAACCCTTGGCATTTATACCATGATACCCTTCAAAACTCTCACCATTTTACAATAAAATCCAAAGCTTTTCTTTGTATATTAAATTGAAGATCTACACTCTATCCTCGTTTTTATCCTCACTAGAAGGCTGTTTATAACTATTATATGTTATAGTATTATAAATCTTATAAAGAACAAATTTGATCAAAAGTTTTGGACAAAAGTGAAATTTTTTTATGGTGGACTTATGTCTAGAAGCTTATAATTTACTCTTAAAAGATTAATTACAGTGATCTTTTTTTATAATAATGTATTTGTTTCTTATTAATAGTTTGGACATACATATTTGTTTCAAGTTTATGGTATAAGTAAATAATTTAAGTAGTGAGCTCCACTATTAAGCCTAGCCAATATTCAAGTGTGAACCTACCTTTAAGCTTTCCTCATGGTGAAAATTTTGGTAATACAATGCTCTACCTCAAGAAAATAAATTTGTATTTTGACGAAAAATAAAATTATGAACACAAACAACTTTAACTTAATATATATATATATATATATAT
>NW_018164792.1:156742-161393 GCF_001263595.1 Phalaenopsis equestris | reverse complement strand
ATTAAGTGGAGATCTTGGGTTCCTTTACAATAATGGTTTTTAATCGAATTTATGTTGGTTTTCTTTAGATATGGTTGGGTTATTACACCTTGATTCGTCTTTAGGAGGTTTGGAGTAATTTTTGAATCATATCTTTTTGAGTTTGGTTGGATTCTTTTCAATTTTTCATTTATCGTTTACTTAAGATTTAGTGTTTCCTATAACAATTATTATGGCAACACATTCCTTTGCTGATGTGTTAAAGGACACTCAATTGATTGATGGAAATTATCTATGTTTTCTGAATTGTTTCCATGAGGAGTTTGCTGGTAATTTAGAATTAGAACTGTTAAAGAAGCTGGGAAGAAGTTTGGTAAACCCGCTTTTTACTTCTCTAAATTTGAAATTTCTAAACTAGTTGAGCAACTTAAATTTTCTTTATTTGGCAAGTTTACTTATAATGACCCTAAGACGGATATAATTTGTAGGTTCTTTGAAAATTTGAAACTTTTGACTGAATGGAAAGTGGGTGTTATTTATGGTAGGCATATTATCATTAAACTTAATAGGGAAGATGATTACACTAGGATCTTTGGCAATAAGTTCTGGTCCATTAATAAAATGTAGATGAAAGTTATAAAATAATCTCCAAATTTTGATCCTTCCATTGAACTTCCTACCATTCTTATGCAGCTTACGTTGCTTAGGTTAAGGCTACACTATTTTAATAAAAAATTCTTGTATTCTATGGGAGCTATATTTGGAAAACCTCTAAAGGTTGATTTAGCCACTTATACTTTCAATAGACCTTTTTCAGCAAGAATTATTGTAGGAAGAGATATCACTTCCCATTTAACTAATGAAATTTGGTTGAGATCTCAAAACATCGGTTACTGGCAGAAATTTAAGCATGTATGTATCCCAAAATATTGTAATAAATGTAGAATCTTTTGTCATAATCTTGAGAATTGTCATGTTGTGCATCCTGACAAAAGAGGGATAGTAGTAGGAAAACTTTGAACAAAGGAGAGTTGCTAGTGTTGAGGAACCTAAACCATGAGCATCCTACAAAAAATTATAATATAGTTGCACCCATTGAATAAGGCATTTATGATGTTGACACTGATCTTGACATCACTCAAGCACAACCTCTTCCCAATAGAGAAATTGAGGTGAATTATAATGAGGTTAGTGTCATAGAACATTTAGTGACCTTGATATCCATCATGAGCCACTAAATGCAGTGGTGGAGGAAAATTTTAATAGTGAGGGGATAAGAAATGTTGTTGAAGATATGAATGGTGTATGGAAAATTTAGTAAACCAAAAGAATAACCCATACGAATAGGGAGTTAAGATGCATGAATAAAAATGCTATAATAAATTTAAGAGATAACTCCTCAACAGTTATTTTGGCCAACGTAAATGATGGGGCACCCTGTAGAAACACTAGCGAGAAAAGAGAATTTTTTTATGGTAAATTTTCTCATTTGAAATGTAAGAGGCATTGCTAAAAATCAAGTCTCTAATAGGATTGATAACCTTTGTAGGGTTCATAAGCTTAATTGTTTTAGCATTCTTGAACCTCTTATAAATGTGGTAAACATTCCTATTGTTGTTAGTAAGTAAAAATTTTTTAATTTTCCTTTTAACTGCAATTCAAAATTCTAGTTCCTTCAAAAAAACAAGGCGGGGATTAGAGTCCCAGTGGACAATCCTCAATTTCTTATTGTGGAACTTAAATTCATGGAAATCTTTATGCATGTCTCTATCATATATGTTGGTTGTCTTGCTTCTGATAGAGCCCAATTATGCAGTGATTTTTGAATCTCATTTGAATTGCCCAAGGCTAGTTGGTGGATATTTTAAAGCATTTTTTTCGCTAATGAACAGAAAGGTGGTAGGACACCTCATTATAGGACTATGAAGAATTTCGTGAATAATAATACTGCTACAGAGTTGAATGAAGTAAACTTTACATGTTCTTGCTATACCTGAAATAGAAGGAAACTATCTGAAAGGCTTGTTAGATTTTGGTAAATAATGAGTGCTTTGATGCTTTCCACTTTTCTGGTAAATCATCTTATCAGAACTAGTTCTGATTGCTCCCCTTTTCTCTTAAGTGCAAAGTTCCTCCCTACTCCAAGGGTTAAGCTTTCAGGTTTCTGAATGTGGGGTCACCCACCCTAACTTCTTAGATATGGTAAAAAATCATTGGCTTAATGATTGTCATATCAACCCCTAGATTTCATTATGGCTCTGCAAGTAAGTTAAAAAGCTAGAATTTGGTGGTTTTTGAAGATGTTTTCAAAGCTGTAGTGGTAGCTGAGGAATAGTTTTCAAAAATTAAAAGAGAGGTGAGAAAGATGTGAGGTAGCAGGAAGATCTCATAAAGACTCAAGGTATTCTAGAGGATTGTCTTCAAAGTGAAACTCATTTTCTTAAATGAAAATCTTCTTATCTCAATCATTTGTAAGGAGATAAAAACACAAAGTTCTGTCATGCTTGTATAAAGCATAGAAGATGGGATAATGCTATTATCAGAATTAAAAATTGTGAGGACAATTGGATTTATTCCCAAAGTGATATTATCCAATATGATATTGATTAAATTAGTAGTTTTTTTAAAGAGGCGGAGGTAAACAGAACACAGTTGGATTGATTTGTTTTCTCTATTATCACTAGAAATGTTGATTTTTTCATACTAAACATTAATCCTAATGAATTGTAATTGTTGGCTCCAATCCTTTAATAAAAATAAAATGGCCGGTTTGGATGGCTTTACATATGCCTTCTACATGCGTGCTTGTGACATTGTAATAGTTGATGTGGTGGCTACCTTCCAAAGCTTCTTTGATGGTGATATTCTTCATAAATATTTTAGATGTTCTACTATCAACCTAATTCCAGAAGATATATTGAGACATAAGTCGAAAAATTTTAGATTTATGCTTAACTACTGTGGTCTCTAAAATCATAAGTAAAATTATAGTTAAGAGGTTTCAACCATTGCTAAGTGATCTTATTTGCCCACAACAAACTATTTTCTAAGTGGAAGAAGCATTAATGATAATATCTTGATCACATAGGAATTACTTTTGAATATAGACTCTAAGTGTAGAGGTGGTAATGGTGTTAGAAGCTTGATAATATAAAAGCTTTTGATAGCATTAATTGGGGCTTCATTATTAATGTGCTTGAAAGCAAAGGGTTAAATGAGTTTTTCTATAATCTCATAAAGCTAATCTTGGACAATAATAATTACTCCATTCTCATCAATGGGTCTACCCATTATCATTTCAAATATGTGAGAAAATAACTAAAGCTAAATCATTTTGAGTAGTCTCTGGAATGGTTTTCAGTAAAAGTAAGTGTGATATTTTATTTAGCAAGCATGTTCCTACTGAGAGGAAACATTGGATCCTCTAGTGTACTGGGTTCAAATAGGGCAACCTCCCCATTAAATATTTAGGTGTTAAATTGAAGACTAATAGGAGGAAGAATATCTTTTTTATGATGTTGTATTTAAAATCCCAAAAAGAATTCAAATCTGGGAAATTGCAATGCTTTAATGGTAGGCTTACTTTAATTCAAAATGTGTTAAGCTCCTTGTAGGCGTTATTTTGGGGTTTGAGGGGAGTTGCACGTAAAAAGTTGTCGGTCACCGGAATCGAAATCCCGTTGCCCGCTTCGGAAGGACGTTGAAGTATGAAATCAAACTAACCCCATATTTTTCATAGTTTAAAATGAAAGAGCATTGTACCTCAAATCCTATATCTATCTCAAAGGATAAACACAAGACTTGAGGATGAGGCTCGATCAAATAAACTAAGGAAAGTATGACGTCCATTTGGTCTGCAAAACCTTTGTATTTGCCGACAAGTTCCCCTATTTAATATAAAGGATTAAGTAGGGTTTATATTAAGCTCGGTTCAGACATGCTTCATATAAGGGCAAGCCCCTATAGTTAATTACATCTTAAATGAACAAAGCCACCTATGAAGACTCTTGATAAAAATCAAGAAATATTATGTTCAAGGAATTTCAAAGGGTGGGACTCTTCAACGAAATCGGACGTAGAGGTGTGAAAGGGGATTAGTTCAAATTTGGAACATTTTGTTGTAGAATCCAAAGGAAGAAGAACTAAGGGATGTCATGGATCCAGAGGAGAACCCCGGTGACTTCCCAAGCTATCCTAATGTTTGGCTTCAGTTTTGAGAAGAAATATTTAGGTGTTTCATCCTGCCAATTTTATTAGTTAGGGCTTACATTCGTGTGAAATGATCAAACAAATAGCCTCAAAGATATGAGGATTTAGGTCGTGACAAAATACAACCTCGAAATCCTAAGACGAGTTAGGGCTTATGTTATATAGCAGGGCTATACAAAGGCCTAAAGATAAGGTGAGGATTTACGTTGCATAAGCAAGCAACCTCGAAGTCCTATGGCTTTGTTGTTTAAGTCTAAGGAAGGAAGATTGGTTTAGCTAGGGAAGATAGGTTTTGCTGTAAGATGGTCATACTGCCCACCATGCTAGCTCCAAGCTCCTTGCTGTGACGAGTTCAAGTTTTCTAGTGTGTCAAGTTATAATGTCAAATCAAGTAATCCTATGGTTGAAGTTCTTTAAATTTTATTAGGGCATATTAAAGTTGATTAGAGCCACACCGGTTAGG
>NW_018164792.1:152856-156479 GCF_001263595.1 Phalaenopsis equestris | reverse complement strand
TATGGTTATGGTTAATATGCAAGTTTATGTAGGTAAATGCAAGCATGAAACATGTAAGGAAAAGGCAGAAGAAAGACGGTACTATAAACTGTAAAAGCGTACCTGACGAGTCTTCTCGTTCCACCACCTGAAACTTAAAAATGCATGTGAGGGAATTTATGAAGAGCAGAAAAAGTAGAGTCCTGGGGGTTTTCCTAACTTTATGTCGTATTTTGGTGAGTCCTTAAAAGTTTATTTAATGATGATTTCATTGAGCAAAGTACATTATGTTTAGTAGATCTTCAAAACATCCAACTGATCTAGAGAAAGAAACAGGTCTGTGCCACTCTCTCGCTGTCTGGTGGAAAATCCCGAGTTCTTTTTAAACTTGTTATATTGCTTAATAATTCATCTTATAAATACCATTAATGCTCAGTGAACATTGAAGTCTCATTTATTTCTAATAAAGGGGTAATTATAATTTATCATTTAATTTGAAAATTATGTGAGTGAATTCCCTCGAAGGGGAAGTTAGTGTAATTTGAAAACTTAGCCAAATTTTTAATCATAATTGGGCTTAGTGGTGTTTCAAGGATGTTTGATTTAATTATGTTTATTTCTCTAATCCTCATTAAGTTAATTTTGATTTAGCCTAAGTCACCACTAAGCCCTTAAGACCTATGTGAGTGTCTTAATTAGTTTTGGAAAGGGTTAAACCTTAAGTTGTCAAGATTCATAATTTGGATTCAATTTGGAAATCAAAATAGGGGTATTAAATTGATTAATTATTGACTTCAAAAGTCATACCCCTAAGTCCAGGATCATTTAATTTTAATAAACTTCCAAATTTTTTATGATTTAAAATAAATTATTAACTAAATTAAGAAAGTGGGGTTGGTTTCTACCAATTAACCCCTTGTGTTTCAAGCATCAAATAAATTGATTAAGATCAGAGGTTACCCATTCCTCTCCTTGACTTAAGCCTAAATGTTAATCAAGGCTAAATTTCCAAAATTACACATTTGCCCGGCGATTTGGCATGTAAGCGCACCTATGTACTAGTGAGTGCCCACAAACGTGCGCCCCAGACTGCAGACACAAGCACCTAGAGCTGGAGTTGGCTGGATTTGTGAGATTCAGTGGCTCTAGAGAAGTGGGATTTATTGGGTATGTGGAGGTGCTACCGAGGCTGCGTGCAAGCTTTTGCAATGGGAGTATAGAGAGACGCAGAGCGAATGGATCATTGAGATCATGATTTGTGATGAGGTCGGTTCTGCTAGATCCAAATGGGTTGGCATGCACGTAGTTGCACCTGGGGTGCTTTTTTATTTTTGAAAAATCTCCCTAAAATCAGAGGACTCAGAGGAGCAAATTTTATAATTTTTTATTTTTCTTTGATTTATTAGAATTATTTTAGTGAAAACTCATTTTTAGCCTTTAAAAAAAATTATTTTTACTTTGAAATTCAATATCTTTATTTAGAAAATCAGGAAAAATATTCTAATTATTCCTAAATGATTAGAGAGTAATTTAGAACATTTCCATGAGTTTAATGATTTTTTAGGTTTTTATGAATTTTTAATTATTTAAATATTTAAAATAGGTTAAAAATCAAGTTTTTTATTTTAAATATAATTTTATTTTTATAAAATATCCTTGATCACAAAGAACTCAAAAAACTAAATTTCATGATTTCTTGAGTTATATTTTGATCTTTTAAAAATCTTTTAAATGCCAAAAGTAGTATTTATCTTTAAAAATCAACTTAAGTTGTCAAATGAACTCAAAATATTTTGAAATTTTTATGATGAGTTTTCTAGATCATAAACCACAGTGGAGATCAAAAATCAAGTCATTTAAATGTTTATATTTTCCAAAATTAATTATTTTAGTAATTTGGTGTTTGTAAAATTTAAGGATATTTTAAATGACTTGACCCATCAAATTATTTCCAAAAGCTTTTCTGGTCATTGTGGACCTTCCAAAATTTTTTTAGGATTTTTAAATCAATATGCTAATTTCCATGATTATTTTAAATAAATAATGTGGAATAACTTGAAAAATATGGATCTCTGTATAGGAACCTCTTCTGACTTTGGAAAAATCAAAGGATATTTCCCTTGACAGAGGCTACAACATGCCAAAATTTCAAGCTAAGGTGATTTGCCAATATGCATGGAGAATCAAATGATTCAAAATAGTATTTAATTAATTTAAAATAAAATTTTCATAAAATGGTCTTGAAATTTATTCCACATTATTTTCCTCTGTTCGCTGAGGAAGAGGGTATTTTTATTTTATTTTTTTGATTTTTCTACACAAAGTTATGAATTTTCTAAGTTAAGGGTGTTTAAATAAATAAGAAAAGCCCTA
Source organism: Phalaenopsis equestris (assembly GCF_001263595.1). Classification (NCBI taxonomy): domain Eukaryota; kingdom Viridiplantae; phylum Streptophyta; class Magnoliopsida; order Asparagales; family Orchidaceae; genus Phalaenopsis; species Phalaenopsis equestris. The sequence continues at coordinate 154,127 of NW_018164792.1, read as the reverse complement.
TTTATCTATTTAAACCACGTGTGCCACCTCAACCTACGTCGGCTCCAAAGCTCCACACGGCGTGCTCCATTTGACACTGTCATCCACCTCATCGCTAACTGGGCCCGCTGTTTATGTCACGAAGTGCTGTTCGACATCCGACTCGATCTCCTTCGTCCGTTTGATACACGCTCGATCGAACGGCTCCCCGTCATCGTCCCTGATAGAATGATCTCGTTACCGTCCACACTAAAACCCTAAGATCTCAGCCTAGACTCAACCAAATCACCTCAGGTTTGATCCTATGGACTTGTCTAAGTGAGAAGAACATATCCATATGGTAATCATGCATTTAAATTAAGCCTAATTAAGTGGAGAATCGAAATAGGCTCGGGATGAGGTGAGGTTTTATACCTTTGCTCTGAGAAGTGAAGCTTCAATCAGAGGGGTTCGGCACGTTCGTTGGGGTCCAAGGAGGCTAGGGATTGAGTCCCTTGTTATGGTGTAAGGCCTAGGTATGAATTCGATCACGGTCGGATTTGGGTGTTGGTCTAGAGCTTTGGTAGAGGCTCTGTAGGAGGGAGATTTTATTAGGTTTTGGCTTCTTTCACTATTATGAAGGTGTGGATGAATTTAATTTGAGTTTGGTGGACTGTTGAGGCGTGTTGGGTTCTGTCCTGGTTTCCGACAAGATTTCAAGCTCAAAATTGAGCTCCGGCAATGGGAATTGGTGAGGGAAAATGGTTGGAAATAATGTGCAAAAACTTGAAAAATATGGATCTCTATATAGGGACTTCCTCTGACTTTGAAAAAATGTCAATTGTCCCAAATAAATTTTGCATTTGGTGTAAATGCTGGCCACTAGGCTGGCCTGCCTACCAGGGGGAGGTGGCTAGGAGCTCAGGGAACCCAGAGGCATCCATCACAACAATTTAATGCAAATGTGCTTGGATTTGGCAAAGATATCTTAAGCATGTGCATTTTTGGAAATAAGGTCCGATCCCTTAATTTGTAGAACCCTTGGTCCATGGCTTAGTTTAGGTGGTTAGATGGGCTTTGGCTCAGTCTTAGGGGTCAACTAATGGCTGAGTTGGAGTTAATTTGGTTGTTTTATGGTGGTTGGCTCACATTTAATGCGTGGGTCTAAGTGGGTGCAAATGACCAAGTCTTGGGTTTGGTCTAGGCTATCCATGTCAATTGGCCCAAAGCAATGATGCATTTGGTGTAGATGATCATAAGGAACAACTTTGGTGAAGAATGGAAATGGTTTTGAGTTCAATTGAAGGGTCAAT
>NW_018164792.1:137238-152711 GCF_001263595.1 Phalaenopsis equestris | reverse complement strand
ATTAATTGGATGCCAATTTGGAGGTTAAGGCAATCAATTCGGTGAAATTTGGGGACTTAGCCAATTTGGGGCTAAATTTGGGAATTTTGGATTTATGCCAAAATCAAATGGATATGAGGCTTTACCAAGGCCAATTGATGGTTGATTTCAATGTATAGGAATGTTATAAAGATTTTGTAGCATTAATTGAGGCCAATTGACTAGGTTATAGGTTTAATTTGGTAAGATTAGGTCATATGGTCAAAATTGGGGTTTTGACCCAAATCAAAATTGGGCGCAAATCATGAGCCATTTGAGCTTGGATTTGGTTTAATTTGGTCATATGAAAAGTAAATTTGAGTTTAGGATTGAAATTGAGATCAAATTGATGGACATTTGAATTGAATTTGGGGAAATTTGGGTCTTTAAAGGCAAATTTGGGGGTTTTGGCTAAAGGTTTTGGCTAAAGATGGTGAAATTGGACAAATTGGGTCATGTGGTAGTTGAGAGAAATGAAATTAGGAATATTTGGGATTTATTGGAAATTTTTGGGAATTTTAGGAATTTTGGGTCCAAGAGGGGTATTTTGGTAATTTGGGGGTTTTTTAGGGTAAAAGACCAAGAAGGGTATTTTGGTAGAGTTGAGGTACCAATGAAATTTGACAAATTGGGTCATGTGGTAGTTGAGAGAAATGAAATTAGGAATATTTGGGATTTATTGGAAATTTTTGGGAATTTTAGGAATTTTGGGTCCAAGAGGGGTATTTTGGTAATTTGGGGTTTTTTTAGGGTAAAAGACCAAGAAGGGTATTTTGGTAGAGTTGAGGTACCAATCGTCACCAACAAGCCATGGACCAATGAAAACCCCATTTTGGGTCCTCTACATAGTGGTTTTAGCCAAACCATAGCCCTAGGGCTAGTAGGTTTAGGGAACTATCTACATGAGTATCCCAAGAGATCAAGGGATCTAGGCTAGAAATTTGAGTTTAGAGTTGTGAGTGAATGTGGGTGTATATAAGTGTAGTGAGTGTAGTGAATGCTTTAGCTTCAGACCAACACCTAGGGTTAACCTTAAGGTCCAACAGTCCTATGGGGACTCCCCTTCCCCATAGTGATCCCACCTACTAAATGCTAGAGGTTAGGACTAATATGTGGAACTTCAAGTTGAGTAAAGAAGAGGGTATAATTTCTAATGGTGAGGGCTCCATGTCTAGTTTTCTAAGAAAATTCAATAGGAAAATCCTATGGCTAGAGCTTAGGCTACTAAAAGGGAAAAACTAAACCTCAACCAAAAGTGAGGTCAACACTCCTTCCCTATGTATGTTCTACAAATTGTTAAAATGACTAAAACCATGCAAACTAAAATTGAAAGAATATTCAACAAGTTTTTCTGGGTTGGTCATGGTAGTGGAATTCATTAGACTTTTTGGAGTAATATTTGTAAACCTAATAAGAATGGTGGTGATAACTTTTGTAAACTCTAGATTAAATACAGAGAATGAAAAAGTATATGGGCTCATTTCATGCATAAAAAGTATGGTAAACTGGTCCAACCTCTTTTGTGCTCTCATAAACCTAATGATTTGATCACATGGAGGAAAATGCTAAAAGTTAGGGAGAAAGTTGAACTCATTCTAGCATGGTATTTAGTTCATGGAGATACAAGTTTTTTGCTTGATGATTGGTCTTCTATGGGTGCTCTAAAGAAATTCTCAAATAATGCTAATCCTCCCCACCAAACAGAGACTAAGTTCTGGACTGATAACCAATGGAATATGGAAAGTCTTATGAATTTCTTACCTCTAAAATTTATAATAAATATTCCTATTGACAAATCCAAAAGGGATGATGTGATTTTAAAAACTCCATCTTATGGCTTTCTATCAACATATTGCTAAAAGATTGCTTATGGATCATAATTTTAAAGGAGATAACATTTGGAATTCCTTTCTCAAACCATCTCAATCTTTTTTTACTTGAAGATTGAATTATAAAGTTTTACCTATAGATGGTATCTTAAAATTTAAAGGGCTTAGATGGTTATCTTACTGCTTCACGTGTAGGCAAGATGAGAACTAGTATGATCTTCTATTTTTCCTTGTAGGTTTGCTTTGGATATTTGAAAAAATATGGCCTCCATTTATGTTGCTTTTCTACCTAATAAGGGTTATAATTCCTTGGAACAGTGAGAAAATTATTGGCATCCTAATAAAGATATTAGTAATAGTATACTACAATTGATTCCTTATATAGTTTGTTGGTTTTGTGGTTGGAAAGAAATAAGAGGAAGCATCTTAATTTGGCCTTCCCGGTTGATAGAATATTGATTCATATAAAGTTATTTATTCAAAAGGTGGTTGATTATAATAATACAGCTATTTTGGCTAGACAGACAAATATTTATCCACTTGGGTCTATAAACGGTGTTATTATAAAAAATAATTGCATTTTAATGAAATGGTAAAAGTCCATTTGGCCTTACCAAAAGTTAATGTGGATGGTAGTCATAAAAAATATAATGATGGTGCTAGTGGTACTCTAAGAGATCATTTGGAGGTTTGTTTACTGTCATTATATGCTCCTTATGATCACATTTCAGCCCTTTTTTGGTGAATTCACTGTTGTTTACTATGGTATGTTGATTGCAAGAAAATCTCAATATCTACAACATAATCATTGAGATGGATGACAATTTTCTATTTCAAGTTCTTAAGGGGAAAATCAGTTGTCATGGAACTATTATTTTACTATGGAAAAAAATTAAATTGATGTTGCCTAATTTTAATATCCATTGGTCCCTTATATACAGGGAAGCTAATGGACTAGTTGAATATCTTGGTAAGCTGGGAGCAAATACTGGAGAGGCTTATGTTGGTTCTGTTTTTTATTCTAATCTAAAGTTTTTATTACATGGGGATTGTATGGATGCTCCCCATACCAGAATCATCCATTGAACATAGTTTCATCATAGTGACTTCTGGAATGCATGCTTGGCTTATTTATTACTATAGGAATTATGTTATGAGTTCAATTGTTTTGATGTTATTTTATTGAAAATGTTCACTAGATAGGAATGCATATGAGATTTTATGATGGACAAATATTTACTCTAGCTGATTTACTTTAGTTTTTAAAAACCAACTGTAACTTAATGTTGTTTGAGAGGAATTGTTAAGATTCTGATATTATAAGCAGTTTTACTGTGATGATCACTACTCTATGTGAATCATTCACTGAATTTTGCTTTAATTAACTTTTAGCTTACATATTTCTACCAGAGAATTGCGGTATTTTTGAAAATTGGAGCCATGATGGTGCCCAAAGGAGTCAAAATTTATACCTTTTTCATTTTTTCTAAAATATAATGTTTACTTAGTGATGCATGAAATATTTATAAGCTTGTTCTATTATGATCCTCTTCTTTGAAACTGATCACTAGTTTAGATTTGATCACTTGAGAGATTTGCTATAGAGAAGCTTATTGATGCTAATTTGATTTGGTTTTTTGGAGACCGGCTGTTGCTTAATACTGATACTTTTTATTTAAAAGAAGTTGTTGGATTATGTTATTCTAAAGAATTATTATTGTTGTTGCTTACTGCTCTACACTGATTAATATAAGAGGTATCATAACTACTATGAAATAATATATTATAAAATAGATACAACAAAACTTAAACTGATATTTATAATGTTACAAAGTTCAAATTAATAAGTATATCTTAATAGACAATGATTCAACAATTTTGTGCCATTAGAGAGAAACCATAATAATAATGACAAGTACGAGTTTAATCCACTAGCTATAACACAATATAATTGAATCAAATTAGTCATTCAAATTATAAAAAATTATAATAATTTTTAACACTAATGAATTGAAATAATAATATTTAAATTTGAATAAAGGTTGAATAGACATATGAATCTATATTATTATTATTATATATTTTTATATTTAAATAACTTTTATAGAATTGTATATGATCAAGTGTTACTACCCTTTATTTAAAACTAGGCAGTTTATATGTTGTATTACATACTCTGTAATCCTTTTTTAAAAAATATAATCATTAGATTATATGTGATAATAAATTATTTATATATATTTTTTAATTTTAAAATGACTTACCATATGGAAGACCTAGAAACTTCATATGTGCTGCTCCTCATCCACTTTTTAAGTAGTTGTAGCAAAATTTTGTGTGTGTTTCTTTTATCAAATTATATATCCTAATATTTTATGAAACCTAGGGATCTCTTATAAAAAAACTAATAGTTTCATAAATGATTTATGCTAAAGTGCATGAAAGGTTATTCATATAACATCATGAATTATATAAAGAATGACATCTGATATATTATTCATCATATTTTATTCCAATTCATTTAAAAATATATAATGTATGTATATTTCTAGAACTCAGGAAACTTTTTTTCCTCTCTGATAGCATATATTAATATTGAAGGCCACTTGAAGGTGTGCACCCTCTTTGCCTTATTTAACATAGAGAATATTGTTCTATAATGTTGATCAAATAATTCATTTAAAATTATGATGACTACTCAATAAGTCCTTATGTAGCATCAAATTTAATCCTTTATCAAGAAATGAAAATAGTAAGTGTAATACTAAAATAAAAATAAAAATAAAAATTACTATCTTTGACTATTGAAGAACTCATGCATTTAATGAAGTGATATATTTCTTTCCTTACCTTTTAATCATAAAGTGATTGTATTAAATTATTAAAGTCATATTGTGCTTTCATTGCCACTCCTATCTCTATATCTTTGGAGTTTTTGACTAATCTTAACATTCTAAATTTAAATGAAGATATGTTCTCCTCATTTATTAAATGGAGCATATTAAAACCTAATGAATCCATAAATTTGTGCATCTTTTATGGATCTATAAATCCTTGATAAAACACTTATTGATCTTTTGCCTCCATATTCTATAGTATATTAGTTTAGCCTCATTTTTATGTGAAATTGTAAGAGATAATTTAATATCCCTACCTTTTTGGTCTTTTTATCTGTATATATAATTGCAAATTATTGGTTTGCAACCCCTATCTTTTTCTCTCTTCTACCGCTTTCTGCATCTTTTCACCTTGTCTACTTTATCTCTAATCTTAATGAATGAATGTTGCGCCATAATTACCTCCTAGCCCGTCTTTTTATGTCCTTCTCCTCCCCATGTATGAAAATTTAAATAAGATTGATCAAAATATTAATTTATACACCAATTTATTTCATTATTATTAACCTAAGCAAATTGTTTTTTGACTTTCATACAATAACGAAAAGTTACTTCATACTTTCATTGAAAGGCGTTAGCCTACTTGAATCTTATTATGTTCAAGTTTAGCTCTTACTTTTTCTTATAAATATTTGTGCCCATATTTTTCCTCATAACTCTAATTATGATAAACTAATTAAAAGTGTGTATAATAGACTATAAAAGTCCTCATCATCAGCACTAAAAACTAACATTAATTAAGGAATCTACAATAAGAAATAAGTGAAAAAAGATTGTAATTTAGTTATAAAATTAAAATTCATGTAAATAAAAATACTTAAACACACATCTTACTTTAGCAACATAGACAAAAATAATTTATTTGTGAGCACTTCCAACATAATATATATGTACTCTCTCTAAGGAGCCCAACAAATCTCCACCATAGCTCTACTATGACTTCATAAGCCATAACTTATAGTGATCTGGCACATCTAGTTACCTTGTATTGGGTTGGAGTATTCTTTTCAAAACATTGGCAATATATATTACTAATTTTAATCTTAAACACAATCGAGTGGTCCCCTTTAAAGAATTGACTAAAGTGGGACCTCTTAGCCATAATAATGTGATTTTTAATCTTAAATTTTCTAACAACATTCTTAAACACACCTCAAATTTTGACTTGAGCATTGCAATGACACTTTAATTATATGATTATAATATATATTCATATGTATAACAAAATAATTTAAATAAATAAGCTTTAAAATAGATGATGAGCAAAATAAAATGAACTATTATAAAACTATATTCGAACCATATACAAACTATGAAAGACCACTTTTAAATAATGGTCAAATCATCTTTGAACCATGATTAAGCATTACACAAATCATATTTGAAGATAGTTCGAAATTTGTTGTAAGGTTTGTACAATGTTTGAAAATATTGTAAGTTTTTTATCGTGGTTGGAATATGATTCAGTCATAACTCAAAGATGATTAAAAATAATATGAAAATACCTCTCTCTCTGTTTGATGATGGTTCTGACACGTTTGTGGCAAGTATTAGATGTCTAACAACATTCTAGGATAATAATGTAAAATACAATTAACCTTTTTAAACAAAAATAACTAAATGTATAACATTACTGACTAAGATCATATAATGAAGGAATGACCATCAATGTAAACTTTATTGCAAATCTAACATAAATGCTTTGCAATCGCAAGAGATGATGAGGATGTTTGGAACAATAGTACAAGAGCTTAATGATCAAAAGTTCACATAATTCCTCATGCTTCAAGAATTTCACAAGGAATTGTTCAATTTAATATTAAATTAAACACATATTTTCTTAAGAAAGAAACAAAAGACAAAATTAAATAAATTTTGACATATAAATTCTTTTTTTTTTTAGAGAATTATAGAGAGAAATTTCCCTTTTGATTCAATGAAAGTCACATGTTATAGTTTTTTTAGGAATTTTTACATACAAAACTCCCAATTCTTATATATTTATGGTCCATTTGAGGCAGCTTATTTGGTGCGGTGGCGTTTTGAAAACGCACTTGGCCGGCTTGGTAAACTGCAATTTGACAACTTATGCATTTTCACACTGCACCTAGAACCGCACCTGTCTAGGTGCGGTGACAACTTTCTGACAGCGGTCTGATTTTTCCAAAAAAATAAAAATTTGTAATAACAACCACCATGCCTAGCTTATCAATAGATTATTTTTAATCAGCTTATCAGCAGATTATTCAATAACCTGCAACTGCCCCCAAAGAGACACTTAGTTATCTTATATCTAAAATTTGATTTTTAGATGATTAACATTTTAATCTATATATGAAAAGAAAAATGTGTTTATCATGTAAAAATTAAAATTTAGATATGATAAAGTAAGAACACAGTGCTCTGTCCTTTCCGGTAAATCCTCTTGGCACGCAAGTTCTTTGATGACGAGTTCATCAACGTCCGTCATCTCGGTTTCGTCTGTGAGCGAATTGGTGAAGAAAGAAGTACCAGATTGGGACGATGAGGTACTGGCTACTGCGCGTTTCAAAGCCTTCAGTGGCCAGAGATCGGATTGGGAACCTCGCTTCCTCTTCTGGAGGGACCTCATCCTTAAGGTCGCTCGCAATCTAGGCGTTTGCGTTGTCCGGGTCTCCGAGGTCCGCAAATTTTATTTTTCTCTCCTTGATTATCGCTCTTTTGAAATTCACAATGTGTTTCTGTTTCGCAATTCCGATGTCTGCCCCCTAAAGTTGATTGGTTAAAAGCTTCGAATTCTGCTAATGATTCAGCATAACTAATATCATTGGCCGTAATCTGGACAGATGTAAGCTTTACTATGAATAATCCAAATGGTCTCTTCGTATTCGCATTTAGAATCTAGCCATGGAGCTATAATAGCTCGGAGATGAAAAAGGTGTCTCCAACTACTTGCGCTCAACCAACTTAAAAGATACTACTGTAAGAGTGATACGCACGTTTATAGATTGATTTTTTGTGGTAGATAAGTTTTAGTTTTGCAAACTGAGCGCATTTACTTATCTTATGGGATTCTAGTTTGAACTACAGAACAGGAAATTGTCCATTAGTTTTATCTCAATAATTTTTGGTTACCTTTATGAACCCATACCATTTGTTCTTGTTGAGATTGTCATTATAGGTCTTAACCCTATTGCATCACTCTTTTGTACAGATTATAGTCATGTTTTTTCTTTTTCTTTTTTTTTTCTTTGGTATATCCTCTTCAATCTTATATGGTTTACATTTATTTTAATATAACTAGCTTAGTTTTGCATATTTTGCTTTTTGTTTTACACAACCAAATCCCCAACTCTATTTGTAGGGGCTGTATGGTAACGAATTTAAGTAGGATTTAATTCTGTATGGTAATGAATTTAAGTAGGATTCAATTGTAATGGCAATTTCAAATCGAGATAGTAGTATGTTTAGTTCCTTCTAAATTTCTTTGTAACTTTCTTGCCAGATTTGCCTTAAAAGTCAGATTTCTTAAACCCTGTTCTTGGCAGGATTTAGTAAATTTGAATTTACAAGATTTATTAAATCTGTTATTCTTATTTTAATACACGAGAAGTTTTCTTTTTCATTTCCTTTATAGAATAAATTCTTTGCTTTTTCAAAATTTACCACACATTTATTTTAAAATCATCATTTTTATCATGTTTAAATTGGCTTTAAGTGATCCTGTTGTTCCCTTAACTTGCATTGTTTTTATCCTTGGCTTTCAACCTAGCACCAACCTCAATTTTTGATATTTTTTACAAGTTCTAGTTGTGTTTTTAAGTTTAGGTCATGATGATCTCTGGTACAGAATCTAATATTCCAAATTTCTTCCTTTATTGATGAAAAGAAACTTCAAAGATGATATAGGAATATTCTTTTTTGGAAGGATTTGAACAACTGATTTGCACTTTTTTGGAAGGATTTGAACAACTTCTAAATGAATGCAGATTCACAGATGTGTGTTTTTCCCATTTCCCCTACTACAACAAAAACACCTACTTTTCTTATAAGATATGTTGCTGTTGCTCTTGACGTATATTCCCTCTGCTAAACAATGCTGCATATATTGAAAATATTTTGATTAGATAAAATTTTAATTTTATTTGACTCATTCTCACTGATATCTTTATTTTCCAGTTGAAAAATACGTGGTTTTCTCGAGGAGCACTGACACCATTGTGCATGGACCAAGTTGTAGTAAGTTGTTGATGCTTAATCAATTATAATGTACAATCATATTTTTTTATTATTTTGGCATATTATTTTTAAGCTAAATTTTCTCGGTAGAATGCTGAAGAGGTGCAATTTATCAAGGCTAATTGGATTAAATACTACTTGGATTAAATGCATCTTACAACAAAAGATAAACATCTTACAAGCTGTAGAGTGAAAATAGGGAAACTACTTGAAATACTTTATTAATTACTGGAATAGAGAAAGGAAAAGGAAATAATTTGGTGATCTAGGAAATAATTTGGTGATCTAAATGATGTTATAATTAGCATATGTAGTTTAGGTATCTTTGATTTTCTATGAAATAAGGAGGATTTAAATATGAATATAATTAGTACGAAATAGAACTGATGGTTAAAATTAAGACAAGTCAGAGCTTTTCATTAGGAAGAGTACCGTGAAGCAGAAAGAGAAAACTTGGAAGTTGCCAACTATGCTTTATGAACAACAACAACAACAACAAAGCCTTCATCCCACTACATGGGGTCGGCTACATGGATCCTTTTTCTCTGTTGCATCCTATTTAGTGTCACATTTTTCATTTAGTTCTAATAAATTAAGATCATTTTTTATACAATAAGCCTAAGTCTTCCTCGGTCTACCTCTGTCTTTCTTAACATAAGTCAAATCTAAAACATCTATTCTCCTAATCGGACATCAGATGGTGGATGTTTAATGTGACCAAATCATTTAAGACGACTCTCTCTAATTTTGTCCGTCACTGGAGCTACACCAACCTTATCAACGATATATTCATTTCTCATTTTGTCTCTAAGTTAAAGCATCTCATCCATCTAATCATTCTCATCTCGGTAACACTTAAATTAGTATTATGCTTCTCTTTTAAAGGCCAACATTTAGCGCCATAGAGCATTGCAGGTCTCACCACCATCTTATAAAATTTTCCTTTTAGTCTAAGCGATACTTTTCTATCACACAAAAGGCCCGAAGCATTCCTCCACTTCAACCAACCAACTTGAATTCTACTATTAACTTCCCCATCTATATCACCTTCGCTTTGAATAACTGACCCGAGATATCTAAATCGTTCACACCTTTTAATAATTTGATCCCCCAAAGTTACACTTCTGTCACTAGAGCTACTACTACTAAAATTATATTCCATGTATTCAGTTTTAGTTCTATCGTAATGAAGGCCTTTAAACTCCAATTTAGACCTCCATAATTCATGTTTCTCTTGGGTTTTTTCTCTCGTCTTATCCATGAGAAGAATATCACCAACAAAAAGCATACACCAAGGTACATCCTCCTGTAAATGTCCAGTATGACCATCCATAACTAAAGCAAAAGGATATGGGCTTAAAGTTGATCCCTGATGTAATCCAATAGAAATAACAAAAAAATTGGTCAATCCTCCTTCAGTTCGAACACAAATAACAGCTCTAGCATACATATCTTTATTGACTTGAATATAAGTCATGTCAACACCTTTCTTCTCAAGAACTCTCCAAAGGATTTCTCTTGGAACCTTATGGTAAGCTTTTTCTAAATCAATAAAAATCAAATTTAGATCCTTCTTATTATCTCTAAACTTCTCCATCAAACCTCTCAATAAATGTATAGCTTTCATGGTAGACCTACCCGACATAAATCTAATTATGAGAAGTCTTTTTAATACATCTTAACCTATGTTCAATTATTCTCTCCCATAATTTAATTTTAAAATATGACACATCAACTTAATTCCTCTATATTTGCACACTCTTGTGCATCCCCTGTATTCTTAAAAATGGGGACCAAAATACTTTTTTCTCCACTCCTCAGGTATCTTTTTAGTTTTTAAAATAATATTAAATAATTTAGTAAGCAAGACACTCCCAAATCTCTTAAATATTTCCACATTTCAATTGGGATATCATCAGGTCCTACAAACTTTCCACCCTTGATTTTCTTAAAGTCTTCTCAACATCTTTTTTACTAATGCGGAAGTAAAAATAAAATGTTTGATCATTATTAATGATATTAAGATCACTAAGGTCGATCGTATTTTCAAAAACTTCATTAAAAAGTTTATCAAAATAACTTTCCCGCTTATCTTGAATATCATTTTTTAAGAAAAACACTTTTTTGGTTTTCATGTTTAATACACTTTAGTTAAATTTTTACTTTTCTTTTCTCTTTGTTGGTTATACATATATTTTTCACCCTCATTAATATCTAATCTATTATAAAGATCACTAAAAGCAAAATTTTTCGTGTTAATAGTGTTATGATTGTTGTTCTGTAAAACTAAGAAGGCTAAATGAGAAATGAGAACATTAAGAAAAAATTTGAGCTAAGGAAAATCAAGATGCAACTTAGAATATTAGTAGTAGCAATGCGGTAAGAAGCTTGGCTTTATCATAAAGGGACAAAAGGGGAAAACTTATTTGTTGATTCGTGGTTAAACTGTAGCTGATTAAAGATCCGTTTTGTATCTAAAATAGGACCATAAATTCATAGACATATCGTCTTACAACATCGTTGTTATAATAATAACTTCTAATTTTTATAAGCGGTAAAAGCGTTGAGTATACCTTCCTCTGGGAATTAATCTTATTTGAGTCCAAATAACTGCTCAAAACATTGTCTTGAGTGACTGTAACTACTTCTAGGCACGAAAAATTATATCGTCTTACAAGCTGTAGAGTGAAAATAGAGAAAATACTTGAAATACTTTATTAATTACTGGAATAGAGAAAGGAAAAGGAAATAATTTGGTGATCTATCTGAATGATGTTATAATTAGCGTACGTAGTTTAGGTATCTTTGATTTTCCACAAAATAAGGAGGATTTAAATATGAACATATTTAGTATGAAATAGAACCGATGGTTAAAATTAAGACAAGTCGGAGCTTTTCACTAGGAAGAGTACCGTGAAGCAGAAAGAGAAAACTTAGAAGTTCATAAATGGCTAATTGTTCTTTATGAACCAACAAATAATTTTTCGTGTTAATAGTGTTAAGATTGAAGTTCTGTAAAACTGAGAAGGCTAAATGAGAAATGAGAATATGAAGAAAAACTTTGAGCTAAGGAAACTCAAGATGCAACTTAGAATATTAGTAATAGTAATGCGGTAAGGAGCTTGGCTTTGTCATAAAGGGACAAAAGAGGAAAACTTATTTGTTGATTCGTGGTTAAACTTTAGTCGGTTAAAGATCATTTTTGTATCTAAAATAGGACCCTGAGTTCATTGACATATCGTCTTACAACATCATTGTTATAATAATAACTTCTACTTTTTATAAGCTGTAAAAGCTTTGAGTACACCTTCCTTTGGAAATTATCTTATTTGAGCCCAAATAACTACTTTAAACATTGTCTTGACTGTAACTACTCCTAGGCACGACAAATTTTATCATTTATGGTATTGATGATTTGCTTGTTAGTAGTGACAAATGGAGGCACTTTTTTGTGGTTGTTAATTATTTTTTGACTTCTTGGGGCATTGCCCTTTATGTCTTCATCAATATAATGCTGAAGCAGCCAAAATATTGTGCATATTATCTTGTTGCTTAGCCATCCCTGTAAAAACAAAAATAGAGAGCGTATATAAACTTTATATATTTTCGAGTGGAGATCCTATGAGTTTTGCATTACGAAAATTGTTTACTTGCTGTATGAATTAAGTTCTGTGAGTTGTAACTTGATAATTTTAAACGGAACTTTATTCAAACTCTTTTTGCCAGCATGAAATGCATGCTAATGGGGACATCCTATTAAGAGAGGAACTAACTAATCCTACCAGTGGACGTCTTTTTCGGTTGCTCAAGCTTGCAGGACAGATTTTAGGTACTTTTCGATCAAGTTCCCTGGAAGGTCATGGTGATAATACTCTTATTCTTAGGATACTACTGCAGGTATCATCATTTCTACATTAATATACATTAATTTGCAATACTCAAAATGAGCTTGAATACACTATGAGATGTTCTTCAAATTTTCAGGAAAAAGCTGCTAATGTTATTAAAACCTTGGGAGCGAGCAACTGGACATCTACATGCGTTATTACTATGAAAAGCTTTCAGAATCTTTGCAAGGACCCCGATGAAACTTATGCCCTTTTGTCTTACCTCTGTGAAAGCAGACAAGCATGCTATTTGTCAGTAAGGAAGGAGGTCATTGAGGTATTTCAATTTATCCTTTTAATTCTATTTTTTGTTATATTTCAGATAATAAATTATTTTGGGATTCACGTTAGCCTTTTCCAGGACTATACTTAGTTGAGTTGCTGTATTCAGGGTGTAAAGCTTTCCCTTGCTTCAACATCCAGTATTGCGGTCAGCGACTTTGATTATGATCTTTTGCACTTGATCTGGACAACAGAGAATTTGCAGCAGCAAGTTGACACAGTCAATCAACGATGGGAGAAGTAATTATTCTCTTACATTATTATGGTTTGTTTTAGAAAGTTCAATTTAATATAGGCATTGCAGCAAGTGACACATGTGACTTGACGCTCTTCCAGTAAAAGGGCTTTCTTATGGTTATAATATCTTATTTATATGGTGCATGTAACTTTTTGTAACCAAGTAATTGTAGGATATATTGGCATCAAAAGGGCCAATCTCATAGACGAAGTACTTTGATCTGCTTGGCCTAAAGCGTAGCTTGAGGGTAAGGGAAATAGGATATAATGCCAACAATGAGTGAGCGAGCAAGAAACACTTACTTTCTTATTTGGTGTACTTAGCTCAAAGGGTACAAAGCTGCATTGGGCTCTTGGAGAGGGATCTCATTCACAATCCTCTCAAAATAGGCTAAAGTTCACAAGGAGATCTAAGTTACCTGTTACATGAGATATTTATAGAAGTTTTAATGGTCATAATATGGATTGATTTCTCCAATCCTCGATTGACTTTGAACATCACTTCTTAATAATGTCTGACACCAGTGCATATTCTCTTTTGGGTCAAAATTGGAGGAAATACGGGATACATGCTCATTTTTTAGATATCACAGAGGGTTTGATGATCACAGCCTACCAATCTTTGCAGATTGATTGGTTTTGAGATGTGGCTACCAATTCAATAAACAATGTTGTTGGGAAATGAATTATTCTTGTTCTAGTGATTTTTATCTCATACTGGGGCCTAGAATTGTTTCCTAGGCCATGATACAGGAGATTTGTTTGGATTTTGCCACTAAGTGGTTTGATGTTAAAAAGGAATTTCGTGTCTGCTTCCTCTTCGAGTCCCCTTTATTTCACACCCATCAATCCCATTCACAGCAAGTTTTTGAAGGTTCAACAGTCATATAGGTTCTTATGATTATGATCTACCAAGAGAGACAAATGCATACTCTTCACTACAGATTGGATCTCAAATGGAATTTCTTGGGCTTTATGATATTTGGATTTAAGATGCACGCATTATGACTAGATTATGGTCAATAGAGGACTGCCATCTACAAGTGCAATCACTCATCCAAGTTTCCTCTAGAATATCAAGAATATACTTTCGTTGGGAAAAAATAATCCCTTTTTTTCAATTTAGCAACCTCTATGTTCGGGAAATACCTCAAACTTAATTCATTGGTCTCAAAAAATGATCAGAGGGAAGTCTTCAACCTGTTTATTTCATATACGTCATCTATGATGAGAATTTTATCATTCACATACACAATCAGTATGACTATTTTCTCGTTTTTTGAATGTTTGAAGAACAATGTTTAATCTTCTGGGCCTTGAGTATACTCCCGACCTTTAACAAACAGTGTAAATTTCTCAAATCATGTTCTACGTGACTGCTTCAACATATATCATAATTTTTTTTATTTTACACACTTCTTTGTTGAATTTCTCACTAAATCCTAGAGATGCATCTATGTACACATCTCCCTCAAAGTCCCTTTCGAGAATGCATTTTTTATATTCAACTTTTGTAGGGTCCAATCAAGATTAGCTGAAAGTGACAGAAGAACTCTTATAGAGCTTAGTTTTACGACTGGGTCGACTGTATCTATGTAGTTAATGAGATAGGTTGAGTGAATCTCTTGGCAACTAGTAGAGCCTTATATTGTTCTAGAGAGCCATCAAAATTATACTTGAATTTAGACATTCATTTGCATTTGACATTTTTTATTTCTAGGTAGATCGATAAATTCCCACATGCAGAGCTTTCATTTTCTCGAAGACAATCTACTTCCATTGGGGAATTTTTAGAGTATCCTGCACAAGATTAGAAATCTCAATACAACGCATATGTGTGATAAAAGCCCAAAAAATGCGTAAGAGATTTTCATATGACATAATGAGGCAATGAATATTGGGTGCATGACCTCATCCCCTTACAAGCAACAATGGAATGACTTGAATCCTTAGTTTAAGATTAAGGCTACACTCATGTGCAGGACTAGAAAACTCAAAACTCGAAGATGGAGTGGACTGATAATGGGCTAAAGGCTCAGTAAGAACATTACCTATAGTATGCATTAATTCTGGGCAATGCAAAAGATTCATAGACTTTTTTTTTT
>NW_018164792.1:132466-135342 GCF_001263595.1 Phalaenopsis equestris | reverse complement strand
CATTGGAGTCTAAAGGCCTTCGTTTAAGTAAAACTAAAACTGAATACATGGAATGTAATTTTAGTAGTAATAGCTCTAGTGACAGAAGTGTGACTTTGGGTGATCAAATTATTAAAAGGTGTGAACGATTTAGATATCTTGGGTTAGTTGTCCAAAGCGATAGTGATATAGATGGAGATGTTAATAGTAGAATTCAAGTTGGTTGGTTGAAGTGGAGGAATGCTTCGGGCAATGCCAAATAATACCAATGTTGTAGTTTTTTTTCTATTTCCTCATTGTTAATTGTTAAAAGATTATATGAACATAAAAAAATAACATTATAGGAAGATTTATATCATTTTCAATATCTGAAAAACTCGAATTTCTCCTGATATAATATAGCTTGAAATTGAACTTGAATAATAAAAAATGGGAGATTATTTTATGCATCTTCAGTTTGAAGAAAGTTTTGAAAATCAGAAGTCAAATCTTTGTTGGAGATTATTTTATGCATCTTCAGTTTAAAGAAAGTTTTGAAAATCAGAAGTCAAATCTTTGTTTTATCTCTCCATGAAGATGAGGCAAAAAGAGGGTTATAATTTTTACATGGTGACATTCTTGGAAACGAATATTATTTTAGAAATATGATTAAAACATTTATGCTCCTTTTCAGTGAGAACATAACTAACAAGCACATATTTTATTGCCTAGGATTCATGTTTCCCTCGATTATGATTATGAATGTGAAAAAATATGGTACATCCAAATATTCTTAAAGGCAAAAATGACAAAAGTTAATTTGTTAGGTAAATTTTATTAAAAACATTAAAGGGTGTTTTAAAGCTCAAAACATAATTGGGCGTTCCATTAATGATAAATGTAGCAGTAAGAACGACTTCACCCAAAAAGATTTTGACACTTGATAAGTAAATTGCAAGCAATGTCCAAGTTACTTCTAATACATATTTGTTTTTTTTTTCCAGCTGCATCATTTTGTTATGTGGTGTCAACTCAAAACCTTTAATGAATTATTCATTTTCTTAAAAAAATACTGATCTGAAATATCTTGAAATACTCCCTACTATTATCACTCCGTAATATTTGAATAGTTATTTCAAGTTATATTTGTATCATGGTTTAAAGATTATTGAAAATTATTTTCACTTCATAATTTTCTTTTATTAAATCTTCCCTAAGTTAATCTTCTGTGATCATCAGTAAAGGTATTAATCATTTACTGTGTAAGATGTTTATAAATACCCAAAATATCACTGTGAATCAGAGTAAAATATGTAGTTGGTGTGTAAATTTGGGGAAGAAAAGACATACATTAATGTTTGGCAAACTGACAGAGTTCACATTGGAAATATGATAAATTTTTCTTTAAAACAAATTGGGAAATACTGGAAATTAGGATGACCTAACCTATAATGTCATAGCATAATATCATTATTTTTTAAAGTAAAATCAAAATTTGAACATGTACTTTGACATTATCTATTCGCATCAAGTCCATCATCAAAATAGTAGAGTCTGTCATTTTCCTTAGCACTGTCAAATTTTCTCCAATGCTTAATTCCTAAAATTCATAATAAGAAGTGAAGAAATTAACTTAACATTGATAATCATAAGTAATTTTGTTAATGTAAATTAAATTACAAAACAAATGCGAACATGAAACATATCACGAAAGGTTAACAATAAGGTGAGTTTGACAATTTCTATCCCGACAGTTATCATGAGTTAACAATCGATAATTTTGACTTTTATTGCTTGCACAAAGTCTACAAGTTGAGAATATGAGGCGCCTACTGTTTTGCAGCTCTCGAAAGGATCGCCTTGGACCGAAGCTGCCCAGCCTGACCTGTTGCTAATCCCGTATACGAGAATAGGAAGTAAGGGGGTTTTTGGGGAAGTTTGAAAGGGTCTTAAGTGACATTTATGAGGGTTAATTAGCTAGTGCTTGCTTTATGTGTTTTGTTTCATGCTGGTTTTCTTTTTCGTCATCTTGTCCCTAGCGGCGTTTAGGGGTTGTGGAGATACGATCTGCCTATCGAATTGTAGATCACCATTGTATCATGCTTATTTACTTGGTATTAATCAGTTAACCCTAATTTGGGTTTCTTCCCACATAATTCCTGCAAGTTGTTCGTTGATTTTGGCTCTGATTTGTGACAAATTGATATCAAAGCATGATCTTGGAGAAATGGTAGTAAGTAAAGTTGATGTTTTGGATGAGAGATTGGAATGAGAGGTAGGGTAACTTAAGGAAGTATTTTCCTTTATTGACAATCGATTCAGAGAGGTAGGGTAACTTAGGGTCTGTTTGGGGCAGCTGCAGCTTATCCAGCTTCTGCTGATAAGCAGCTTATCCTGATAATCTGCTGATGAGCAGCTGATCCGGATAAGCTGTCTGGCTGTTTGGTTGGCGCTTATGGAAAACAGCTGATTGTGATAAATTGACCATTTTGCCCCTGTTCTGAATAAGCAGTTTAACTGTTTGGTTAGTGCGTTTTGTAAACAGCTTATTTGGAAGTTTTTTTTCTTTAAATGTATAATCTGTGCAGCAGAATCTATTCTTCTCTAAACAAAATTAAAGATAAATATTCAGACAAGAAAATACCAAAAAGTTGAGTTATATTCATATAACTACAGCATATCTGATCATATAAAACGAACATGTTACATACAAAAGTCAAACGCACATGTACATACTACTACAGAGTATAATAGGAGCCCATAAAGAAGAAAAAATAACATGTTAAAATGATAAGTAGAAATATGATAATGTTGACTTTATAATGTAGCAACATATCACGACCCATGCCACCTGCATCTGACACTCCAAAACCCCGAGCAAACTTGTCCAACTGCGATATTCTAGAAACTGAAGAACT
>NW_018164792.1:119149-126721 GCF_001263595.1 Phalaenopsis equestris | reverse complement strand
AAGTGACAGAAGAACTCTTATAGAGCTTAGTTTTACGACTGGGTCGACTGTATCTATGTAGTTAATGAGATAGGTTGAGTGAATCTCTTGGCAACTAGTAGAGCCTTATATTGTTCTAGAGAGCCATCAAAATTATACTTGAATTTAGACATTCATTTGCATTTGACATTTTTTATTTCTAGGTAGATCGATAAATTCCCACATGCAGAGCTTTCATTTTCTCGAAGACAATCTACTTCCATTGGGGAATTTTTAGAGTATCCTGCACAAGATTAGAAATCTCAATACAACGCATATGTGTGATAAAAGCCCAAAAAATGCGTAAGAGATTTTCATATGACATAATGAGGCAATGAATATTGGGTGCATGACCTCATCCCCTTACAAGCAACAATGGAATGACTTGAATCCTTAGTTTAAGATTAAGGCTACACTCATGTGCAGGACTAGAAAACTCAAAACTCGAAGATGGAGTGGACTGATAATGGGCTAAAGGCTCAGTAAGAACATTACCTATAGTATGCATTAATTCTGGGCAATGCAAAAGATTCATAGACTTTTTTTTTTAAATTGTTCTTTGTCGCGAGTAGACAATGCCAAATAATACCAATGTTGTAGTTTTTTTTCTATTTCCTCATTGTTAATTGTTAAAAGATTATGAACATAAAAAGATAACATTATAGGAAGATTTATATCATTTTCAATATCTGAAAAACTCGAATTTCTCCTGATATAATATAGCTTGAAATTGAACTTGAATAATAAAGGAGATTATTTTATGCATCTTCAGTTTAAAGAAAGTTTTGAAAATCAGAAGTCAAATCTTTGTTTTATCTCTCCATGAAGATGAGGCAAAAAGAGGGTTATAATTTTTACATGGTGACATTCTTGGAAACGAATATTATTTTAGAAATATGATTAAAACATTTATGCTCCTTTTCAGTGAGAACATAACTAACAAGCACATATTTTATTGCCTAGGATTCATGTTTCCCTCGATTATGATTATGAATGTGAAAAAATATGGTACATCCAAATATTCTTAAAGGCAAAAATGACAAAAGTTAATTTGTTAGGTAAATTTTATTAAAAACATTAAAGGGTGTTTTAAAGCTCAAAACATAATTGGGCGTTCCATTAATGATAAATGTAGCAGTAAGAACGACTTCACCCAAAAAGATTTTGACACTTGATAAGTAAATTGCAAGCAATGTCCAAGCTACTTCTAATACATATTTGTTTTTTTTTTCCAGCTGCATCATTTTGTTATGTGGTGTCAACTCAAAACCTTTAATGAATTATTCATTTTCTTAAAAAAATACTGATCTGAAATATCTTGAAATACTCCCTACTATTATCACTCCGTAATATTTGAATAGTTATTTGAAGTTATATTTGTATCATGGTTTAAAGATTATTGAAAATTATTTCCACTTCATAATTTTCTTTTATTAAATCTTCCCTAAGTTAATCTTCTGTGATCATCAGTAAAGGTATTAATCATTTACTGTGTAAGATGTTTATAAATACCCAAAATATCACTGTGAATCAGAGTAAAATATGTAGTTGGTGTGTAAATTTGGGGAAGAAAAGACATACATTAATGTTTGGCAAACTGACAGAGTTCACATTGGAAATATGATAAATTTTTCTTTAAAACAAATTGGGAAATACTGGAAATTAGGATGACCTAACCTATAATGTCATAGCATAATATCATTATTTTTTAAAGTAAAATCAAAATTTGAACATGTACTTTGACATTATCTATTCGCATCAAGTCCATCATCAAAATAGTAGAGTCTGTCATTTTCCTTAGCACTGTCAAATTTTCTCCAATGCTTAATTCCTAAAATTCATAATAAGAAGTGAAGAAATTAACTTAACATTGATAATCATAAGTAATTTTGTTAATGTAAATTAAATTACAAAACAAATGCGAACATGAAACATATCACGAAGGGTTAACAATAAGGTGAGTTTGACAATTTCTATCCCGACAGTTATCATGAGTTAACAATCGATAATTTTGACTTTTATTGCTTGCACAAAGTCTACAAGTTGAGAATATGAGGCGCCTACTGTTTTGCAGCTCTCGAAAGGATCGCCTTGGACCGAAGCTGCCCAGCCTGACCTGTTGCTAATCCCGTATACGAGAATAGGAAGTAAGGGGGTTTTTGGGGAAGTTTGAAAGGGTCTTAAGTGACATTTATGAGGGTTAATTAGATAGTCCTTGCTTTATGTGTTTTGTTTCATGCTGGTTTTCTTTTTGGTCATCTTGTCCCTAGCGGCGTTTAGGGGTTGTGGAGATACGATCTGCCTATCGAATTGTAGATCACCATTGTATCATGCTTATTTACTTGGTATTAATCAGTTAACCCTAATTTGGGTTTCTTCCCACATAATTCCTGCAAGTTGTTCGTTGATTTTGGCTCTGATTTGTGACAAATTGATATCAAAGCATGATCTTGGAGAAATGGTAGTAAGTAAAGTTGATGTTTTGGATGAGAGATTGGAATGAGAGGTAGGGTAACTTAAGGAAGTATTTTCCTTTATTGACAATCGATTCAAGAATTTGGAGGAGATGGTAAGGAAGTTTATTAAGATGCAATTCAAGACCACGCCAATGACTCAATTTGCAAACATTAACCGAGGGTTGACTGAAAAATTTGTAACCAGATCAAAATGGAAAGAGATCGAACGTGAGGAAAATGAGGAGGAAGACATCCACGATCACAAACTCCCTCCTAAGACTTCAATTGGGGGTGGATTAGAGATTTTTGATGGATGGGGTTGTGCCAAAACATGAATGAGGGGTTATTGAAGAGCACAAAGAAGGAATAAGAGAAACTGGAACGGGGTATGACTATGATCGAAGGAGAAAGTTTCACCCAAGATACTTAGGAGGAAACACCAGAAGGAGAGGAAGTTAGGGTGGTAATGCTAGGGTTAGGAAGTTAAAGATGTTGATCTTTGAGGGTGAAAATGCATATGAGTGGGTATATTAGGTGGAGTGATACTTCTCGATGAATGGATTAAATGAGAGAGACAGGGTTATGTTTGAAAGGGAAAGCCTTAAAAAGGTTTTAAACTGATCCGTTAATTGGAGGAATTTAATGATTGCTTGTTGAAACATTTTAGAGCTATTTGGGAAGGAGACCTATAGGAGCAATTCTATGCCTTAAACTCAAGAGAAGACTCATGGAATTTAGAGAGAAATTCGAGCTATTGTGGGGATGGCTCAGGGGTATTTCTGAAGTAAGATTGGAGGGAAACATCATGAAGGGTCTAAAGCCCGATTTATGGGCAACGCTCCGGCCATTGAGACCGTGGAGATTGAGGAAGATGATGAAGCTCGTTTAAATGGTAGAAGATAACGGCCAGATGAAGAAGACCAGCAAAAGTGTCAATCACGGGAGAATTGAACAAGAGTACCTCGACGCCCATGACACCGAGGACTTAAAAGGTGTCATTTTAAAAGGAGGTGCTAAAGGAGAGGACTATGAGGGCTCAGCTCGGGGTCAACTTCAAGTGCCTCACAGAGGCTGTGATGCATGACAAGAAAAAAAAAAATTATGTTTTTGATGTGATTATAAGTATGCCCTAGACCATCGGTTCAAGGAACACACGCTCGTGTCCTTTTAGTTTGTGAGGGGAGGATGCAGATAGTGAGGACTCGGAGAAAGAAATGGAGGGAGAGTATCACTTACACTTGGATGCAACGGAGGTATCCCTTAGTGGTGGGACTTGCCAGATCACACCATAAAGGTGAAGGGACAAATCGAGAAGTAGCTAGTAGTGGTGTTGATGCATAGTGTTGCCACTCACAATTTCATCTCAAATCAGATTGTAGATCGGATGGTGTTGAAACTGCTAGATACGGGAAGCTTTGGGGTCATGATAAGGATGGGGATGGTAAAAAAAAGTCGGATAGTATTGACACTATAGAGCCTACAAGTGGTGGACTTCCTTATATTGGACTTGAGAAACAATAATGTTTTCTGGGGATGTAGTGGCTACAGACTATTGAGGAGATGAAGGTGGATTGGAAATCACTGATTATGAAGATTAGGGTGGAGGGGAGGAAGGTGGTGATGAGAGGAGGACACTAGCCTATGCAGAATCCTGGCCTTACTCAAAACCATGGTCAAGACGATACAAGGAGCAAGTTTGAGCTATTTGGTAGCGTTGCAAAGTATAGAAGAGATTCGGGCACCCTAGTTAGTATAGTTTCGTGAGTGTGTTCAGTAGCTTCTGCAATAGTTTTATGACCTCTTTCAATAGCTTAGCACATTGTTGCCACCGAGGGAGCACGAGCATACCATTACATTGAAGGAAGGATTTCCTCCTATTAGTGTTAAACCATACCAATATTCTCTGATATAGAATGATGAGATAGAAGTTGATCCGAGAGATGTTCAAAGCAGAGAGTATCATCCCAATGTGTGCCCTTTTTCTAGTCCAGTATAATTGGTGAAGAAAATGGACGTGAGTTGGAGATTTTGTTGATTGCAAGTCTTTGAACAAGGAAATTGTAATGGACAACTTTCTTATCCTGATAATTAATGAGTTATAAGATGAATTTTTGGGAGCAGTCATCTTTAAAATCAATATAAAGTCGAGATACCATTAGATCATGATGAATCTAATGGATGCACAGAAGACATTGTTCATGACTCATGAGAATACTTTATGTTTTTGATGATGTCATTTGGCCAACCAACGCTCCGACCACATTTCAGTTTCTCATGAACAGGGTTTTTTCAGTCTTACCACAGGAAGTTTGTCCTAGCATTTTTTTTTGACATTTTGATACAGAAGCAGTGCATATGAGACACTCGAGGAACATAATGGAGACATTGAGAGTGCACTAGTTGTATGCAAACTTGAAGAAATATTCCTTTGCATAGTCACAAGTGGAGTACCTAGAACATGTGGTGACCAAGGTAGGGGTAGTAGCGGAATAGTTCAAGGTCGAGGCTATGTTGGAATGACCTTTGCTGAGGAGCTTGAAGAAGTTAATATAGTTCTTAGGCCTCATCGGATACTACCAAAAATTCGTGAGAGGGTATGACACGACAAAATGGCCGCTGACGAAACAGTGATGCTCGAAATATATGCTATGAGGCAGGTTGATCAATCTCACAAGTAATGTATCGATCAAGTAATATATGGATTATGAATCTGTTTATCGATCCCAAGTGGATAGTTTTCAAAATATTTTTACTTGGTAAAGCTCTAGTGTACTAAGTACACGAAGGAAAATCTAATAGTTCTAAGTAGAGCAGCAAAAAAAATGATAGGTAATGACTTTGAGTCATTCAGAGGCGCTGAGACTCATGCTTCTGTGACACCTGTATAATATTTTTTTCTATATTTTCTTATGAGTTTCTTTACATGATAGTTTACAGCCAGGGATACAATCCTCCTTAACCTATCTCTAGGTCATAAGAAGAGTTGAAAGCCATATTACAGTTAAAAGAGAGTAAACCATGCAACGTTTCTCATGATTTCTCTGATCGTCTATCTAAGTTGCAACTTCCTACCAACAATATGTCTATTTCACTGGATATCATGTGTTAACTTGTTTTTCTAAGAGACGGTTAGAAGTTCTAGATCACAAAAGTTTTAACTACTTAATTGATCAGATTAGAAGTAAATGATAATCAAAAGATTAACACATCAACTTGCATAATCGAAAGTGCAAAAAGACAGTTACAGGAAAAAACTCATGATGAAAACAGCGAGAATAATATTTTCCTCACATCACAGGAGTTTGAAAGAAGATTTGTTGTGAAACATGAGATAGAGAAACACAAACTTCCATTAAACATATTGGAGATTCAAATGAAAGAAATTCACAATCTTACAACCATGCCAAGTGTTCTTCACAATTCACCAGATCCTCATCGTACAATAGAAGTACTCTACAATCTCCTCTATACACAACCCTCAATCTCCCTCTCACATACAAAAATCTTTCAAAACCCAAAGTACAACTAACTCTAGGAGTGTCTCCCCATTGAAGGAGGAAGAGAACCCTAAAACTTTTGAAGAAGGCCTCCACAATTGTCCAAGCCCCCTCCCAAGTCTCCATATGTTTCTATATATACTTAGGGTGCAAAAACCGCCTCAAAACCTTCCTAATTAAGTTATTCAGCGGACCGAGGTACGGGTGCACTACGCATGGGTGTTGGTGTGCTGTTCGCTTGGGAGATAGGTGTGGGCATGTAGTAAAGTGGTGCGGGCGTGTGTTATCTGGCCGTGAGTGTGCCGTGCTCTTGGGACCGGCTCAGGCAAGCTGTCTTTGGGTGTAGGGATGCTTGTCTACTTGGCCAAATTGCACCATTCCACTCCTTGAAATGCACTCCATACCCTTCTTCTATAAAATCCAAAAAAAATACCTCTCTGGCTCAAAATCATCATAAAAGAGAAATAAAGTATGAAACTTACATAGGCAGATTACGTAAATTTATATCATACAAATTCACTCAACTTATATATTAGTTTCCATCAAGTTATCTGTTATCTAATTAAGAGTCAAATGATATTCGGACCTCTCATGTGAGACTTCTTGATTATCTAACTCGGTTATATTAGTGTAACAACAGACATGAAAATATCATTCAGGGTTGAATTTTTATTAATTTCTAATAACCCAACCATTTTATTAATTCTTCTCTTCTTGTTCCTAAGTAGATCTCAATATTCATAATTTGGTGTCATTTCAATATTTTCATTTACCAAGGATATTCTTAAGTCACTTAGTTCTCAATCAAACAACTCTAAATTGCATGAACTTTTGAATAAAATATTTAAGTTTTCTATTAAAAAGGTTGTATGTTTTATTAATTAAGAAAGGACTTGTACACAAATTTTAACATTTTATGTTTAATCTTAAGCTTCTTCTCAAAAATTATAAAGCTATTTTCTTTTTGATTTTTTTCCAATTTAGGGTCTATTTGGGACAGCTGTAGCTGTATGAAATCTCAGTTCAAAAGTTGTAGAAAATTTGTTGTTTAAAAACTAATATTTTAGAAGCAGATGTTCTATTTGCAAAATTCAGTTCTGAAAATATTGCCTATGGATAAATCTCTAATGTGTGTATATTATATAAATCTTTTTATACACTTGATGTTGTTGGAAAGAGAATTCACAATTTTTTATATTTTTTTATAAGCTTGTACAAAATTTTGATCTAATTATTTACTATGCATGTATGTATGTATATGTGTGTGTGTGTGTGTGTGTGTGTGTGTGTGTGTGTGTGTGTGTGTGTGTGTGTGTGTGTGTCTGTGTGTGTCTGTCTGTCTGTGTGTCTGTGTGTCTGTGTGTATGTCTGTGTGTATGTGTGTGTGTATGTTCGTATGTATGTATGTATGTATGTATGCATGGATGGATACCATTTTTTAAAAATTTTGATCTAATTATTTACTATGCATGTATGTATGTATATGTGTGTGTGTGTGTGTGTGTTTTTTTTATAAGCTTGTACAAAATTTTGATCTAATTATTTACTATGTGTGTGTGTGTGTGTGTGTGTGTGTGTGTGTGTGTGTGTGGGGGGGTGTG
>NW_018164792.1:116222-119060 GCF_001263595.1 Phalaenopsis equestris | reverse complement strand
GTTGTCTGTCTGTGTGTCTGTGTGTCTGTGTGTATGTCTGTGTGTATGTGTGTGTGTATGTTAGTATGTATGTATGTATGTATGTATGCATGGATGGATGGATGGATGGAATGGATGGATGGATGGAGTGGATGGATGGATGGATGGAGGATGGAGGATGGATGGATGGATGGATGGATGGATGGATGGATGCATTCTTTTTCTTTTATTTAGGCCCAAAATCATGTTAAATTTCACTGAGAATTATTATATCATGTTGAGGCACAATTTTTTTTTTTTTCTTTTTCTTTTATTTAGGCCCAAAATTACGTTAAATTTCACTGAGAATTATTATATCATGTTGAGCACATTTCTTTTAAGGATTTGCAATGCCTACTTTCTCCTAATTTATAATTCTTAAAGAGTCCTTAACATGAATTTTATTATATTAAAATCTAGTTAATGATTTAGTTCAATTAAAGTATTTAAGTTAATAATTACAAGGGTTATAATATCTCGAGTTAATTACTTATATTTTAATTACACATTTTTAATTATTCTGAAACTACTTGAGGCTCATCTAGAAGTTGGTAAAGTAAAATATTTAGTTATTTGAAAATCCATTCTAACACCCATTTTATGAATATTTATATTTCTAATGAAAGATTTATATAATCTAGTTAAATCCTCAGACTTCTTGTAATGAGCCGCTCTTTTAAACTACAATCAACAAATTAAATAGGAGAATTACTTTTACACAAGTGTGCATACATGACTTCCTCTCTCAAACTTATTTTTTATTCTATACATGCCCTATGAAAATGCATGAATGAAAATAAGTGAGCATGCATCAATAGAGATAACATCATAGCCAAGCAAAATCACAAAAAGTACGACGGAATACAGTGAAACCCTTTATGACAATATCTCTCAACAAACACTATCATTACTATCTTCCAATCAGAAGCACAAGCAAAACAAATTCAAAGAAAATTCAAAACAAATTCAAAGCAAAGAAATACAAAACATACTCAAATCAATGGTTAACACTTGGGTTACCTCCTATGATAGCACTGATTTAACGTCCTCAGTTAAACCATGCCATATTAAATCAAGCCTAAAAGAGTTTTCTAGGACCAAATTAATTTCTCAGTAATCCTTGATCAATCGTCCCAAGTTTTAACTGTCATGAGAATTTCTTAAATCATTCACTGTCGTTCTTACTCTAGGATCTTCCAAAAAAAAATATGTTCTTCCCCATACCCATGTTTAAACTTTTTATTGAAGTCTAAAGCTCACTCATGCAGCAGTCTTACGAAGGGTATGTCAGAGGTTTAATCAGATGATATACCTTAAAAAATCTCTCTTAATCCACATCTCTCAACAACTCACCCTCTTGTAATTCACTTAAATCATGAGGTGCACACCTAATCTTTTCACAATGGTCAGAGGCATAGGGTTGATGTTCGCTCTTATGTCACACAATGCCTTCCTATTAAATCTCTTTCCAATGGCTCAATGAAAGGTGAAACTACCCAAGCCTTTCAGTTTTTTGGGCAACTTATTCTATAGGATTGCACTGCGTTACTTAGTCAAGGGAACCATCTCACCAGCTCCTTGTTTTCTTTTCTTATCCAAAAGATCGTTCATGAACGCCATGTAGCTTGACATCCGCTCTACTACTTCAACATAAGGCACATTAATAGTGAGTTTATTGACAACCTCTAGAACACTGAATATTTGTTGGTCCCTCATATGCTTCCCGAGTCTCTAGGGAAAGGGTGGTGGTGGTTTGTTTTGTCTTACCCTAAGAGGTAAGATGGTTTTTCCTAAGTATGTGGTCAATTTTTCTTGAAGACTTATAGGCTTAGGATCTAGCTATACAGGTTCACTCTCTTTTTAGTGGTATCTTTTTCCTCTAAGTCCTCTTTCTGATGGTTTTTAATTGCTCGACTTTTTATTCTCTTGGATTCACCTCAGTGTTATCGTCTAAGTCCTCTTTCTGATGGTTTTTAATTGCTCCACTTTTTATTCTCTTGGATTCACCTCAGTGTTATCGGGGAGCATCCCTTGGGATCTATTATTCAGTAATTTTTTCAATTGTCCAAGCTATTTTCAATGTTCCTTATGACAACAACTTGATTCTGTAACTAGTTCCCCATCTGTAACACTGACTCCTCTATTGTCGACTTTTTATCTTTAGCTTGGGCATTGAAGGTAAATCCAAGTGGCTAGGTCTGCTTGTAGTTACTAATGTCTTGATGGTTCCAATTTTTTAAAGAGTTTGCCTGTGTGTTTCCCCATAGCTGGTTTCCTGCCCCTGGGTTATTACTCTAATTGAAAATAGGGTGGTTTTTTCAGTCTAGGTTATAGGTATTGGAATATGATTGTTGAATTGGTTACGCAAGGCTTTCGCATTCTCTAAGGCAGTCACGCTCGAATCTCCTATTAGTTCATAATTCATCCCGTCACTTGGTAGAGATCCTTGCATAGAAGTCAACCCAACGTTTTTTATTTTCTTAGACATGGTAGCCACTTGTGATCTTAGGATAATCAGGACATCACTCTTATGCACACTAGCTACATTCCTCGTGGTGGTTCTCTTAGATGACACTTCAAAATTGTTTGTAGTCATTTTCTCAATCAGTTCATAGGCCTTATCAAATGGTTTAGACATTAGAGATCCCTTAGTTGCGTTGTTTATGATAGATCTTAAGGATCCTACTAGCCAATTGTAAAAAATTTTGATAATCTTCTAATTAAGTAGGGCGTGGTGGGGACATTTTTTAAGTAACTTCTTGAACATCTTTCAAGCTTTATAGACTGACTCTCCCTTTAATTGGGTGAATGGTTTAATGT
>NW_018164792.1:86568-116122 GCF_001263595.1 Phalaenopsis equestris | reverse complement strand
AAAAAGGAGAATTAATAATGAGAGCTAATGATCAAAAAGTAACATTTAATATTGTGAAAACTATGAAATATCCTGCAATAGAAAAAGATAATGAATGTTTTAGAATGAAAGTTATTGATTATCTGAGTAATGAGCAATTTAAGGAAGTGTTTGAAGAAAAATTAAGGCAAGAAGAATATTATGAGAATGAAATAAAAAAAAAAGAATTTAGATTATATTCATGACAAATTTGAAACTTTAAATTTATTGGAAAATGATAATAAAAATTTTATTCCTTCATGTTTTAAACCACCTGAACTTGAACTGAAAGTATTACCTACTCATTTAAAATATGTGTTTTTAAGAGATTCATCTATATTACATGTTATTGTATATTCTGATTTAACTAAAATTTAATAACAAAAATTAATATAAATGTTAAAATGATATAAAGAGGATTTTTTATGGACTTTAGCAGATATTAAAGGAATTAGTCCTTCAATTTGTATGCACAGAATTCTATTAGATGAACAATATGAACCTAAAGATTATCCTTAGAAGAGATTAAACCCAATAATGAAAGATGTTGTAAAAAAAGAAATCTTGAAATGGTTAGATGTTGGAATTATATATATTATTTTAGACAATGTTTGGGTAAGTCTAATTCACTGTGTTCCAATGAAAGGAGGAGTGATCGTTGAAGTAAAAGAGAAGAATGAATTAATTCCATTGAGACAAGTTACTGGTTGGCGAATTTGTATAAACCATAGAAAATTAAACATGGTCACTAGGAAAGATTACTTTCCTTTACTCTTTCTAGATCAGATGTTGGATAGATGAGCAAGAAATAAATATTACTGCTCTTTTGATGGATACATCGGGTATCATCAATTATCAATTGCTCCTGAGGATCAAGTGAAAACAACATTTACAAGCCCTTATTGAACATTCGTTTTTTGTAGAATGTCTTTTGGACTATGCAATCCACGTACGACATTTCAAATATGTATGATGTCAATTTTTAGTAATTTGATTGAACATGGAATGGAAGTATTTATGGATGATTTCTCTATATTCGAGACTTCATTTGAATTGTGTTTAAATATCTTAGAAAAATTTTTTATGGAATTATGTGAAAAAATCAACCTAGTACTAAATTGGGCAAAATGTTATATTCTTGTTGCAGGAGGAATTGTACTCGGGCATACAATTTCTGAAAATGACATGGAAGTAGATCATGTAAAAGTTCAAGTTATTGAAAAATTAACACCACCAACTACGGTCAGAGGAGTAAGAAGTTTTCTAGGACATGCTGGTTTCTATAGGCGTTACATAAAATTTTTTTCAAAAATAAATAAATCATTATGCCAACATTTAGAAAAAGATACAAAATTTGATTTTAATGAGAAATGCATAAAAGCATTTGAATTGTTCAAAGAAAGATTGATCACTGCACCAATAATAGTTTCACTTGATTGGGAGAAACCATTTGAAAAATGTGTGATGCTAGTGATTATGTTATTGGAGTTGTTTTAGGACAAAGACACAATAAAGTTTTTAAAATAATATATTATGCTAATAAAACTCTAAATGATGCTCAAATTAATTACACTACTACTGAAAGAGAATTATTAGCTATTAGCTATTGTCTAAGTCTTTGATAAGTTTAGACCTTACTTGATTTGAACCAAATGTATAGTGAATACATATCATTCTGCTATCAAATAATTGATGCAAAAGAAGGATGTTAAACCAATGTTAATTAGATGAATACTTCTTCTACAAGAGTTTGATCTTATGGTAACTGATAGAAAGAGAAATGATAATCAAATAACTGATCATTTGTCTAGACTAGAAAAAGAAATATTAACTAATTTTGTAAATGAAATTTTAGAAAATTTCCCTGATGAACAATTATATAATTTTGATATAATGAATATACAATGGTATGCCAATATAGTAAATTATATATAAGTGATATTCTAACACCAGATATTAAGAATCAACAATTAAAGAAATTTATTTATGATTCAAAATTCTACTTTTAGGATGACCCATATTTGTATAAACAAAGTAAAGATCTAATTATTAGGAGGTGTGTGTCTTATGATAAAATTCAACAAATAATTGAAAGATGTTATGATTCTGAATTTAGAGGACATTTTAGAATAAATAGAACCACACATAAAATTTTGCAGGCTGGATTTTATTGGCATACTCTTTTTAAAGTTGTTAATGAATATATTAAAACATGTGATCGATGTCAACGAGTACGAAATATTTCTAGAAGAAATAAAATGCCTCTAAATTACACATTGGAAATTAAAATTTTTAATATGTTGAGATTAGATTTTATGGGACCATTTATGCCTTCATTTGGAAATTCATATATATTAGTTGTTGTTTAGTATATGTCCAAATGGATTGAAGCTATTTTTGTACCTAGATGTGATGCTCAGTGTTTCTAAATTTTTAAATAAAAATATTTTTACAAGATATGGAATGCTGAGAGTAATTATTAAGGATAGAGGATACCATTTTAGGAATAAGAAAATCCAGAAATTAATTTAAAAATATGATATTATGCATAGATTCTCTATTGCTTATAATGCTCAGACTAGCGGTCTAGTAGAGATATCAAATCGTGAAATAAAATGAATTTTAGAAAAAGTTGTAAATCCCTACAAATTGGATTGTTCTGCTAGATTTGATACTGCATTATGGGCATACAGAACTACTTATAAGACTCATATTGAAATGTCACCATATAGACTTATTTTTGGAAAAACATGTCACTCACCAGTAGAATTGGAGCATAAAACATTTTGGGCTATTAAAGAATTTAATTTTAATCTAAAAAATGCTGGTGAGAAAAGATTGTTGTAACTCAATGAACTTGAGGAGATTAGAAAGGAGAGAGAAAGAGAAATTAAAATTTTAGAGAAAGCCCATAAATTGAGCTCAATTTTAATCTAAGTCAAACCCTCAATTTTGATCCTATGACCTAATCTTACCTAATTGAACCCCATAGCCTACTTGATTTGCCTCAATTTGAATCTTAAACTCTTCATAAAAATCATACACATCAAATTTGATCCTCAATTGGTCCTAGCAAAGCCTCAATTGCACTCAATTTTGATCCAAGTCCAAAAATCCCCAAATTGGTTGTCCCCAAATTCCACCAAATTGAATACCCTAACCCCAAAATTGACACTCAATTTATGTTGAAAACTCTTCATGACATTCCTATGGACCATTTCCAACCATCAATTTGGACTTTGCCCAACCTTAGGCCAACCTAGACCCAAGTCTAGTCCAACATGTCCAAATTAACCAAAATCCCAAAACCCTTCAAATTGAGCTTCCAATTGAACCCCAAATCAGTTCAATCCTTCACCAAAAATCTTCATACAATCATCTACGCAATGTTGATCAATCAATTGGGCTCAAAGTCATGGCTAGCCTAACCCAAATCCAACCTTTGGCTATTTGGACCCAAATTGGACCCATGCACCAAAATTGATCTAGCCATGTCAAATTGATCAAGGCAAGACTTCTACAGCTAACTTTTGAATCCGAGTGACCAAGCTAGACTCACTTAACCCACCCTAGATGAACCATGGACCAAAGGTCCCCTAAATCAAGGGATTTGTTTCCTAAATTGCTTAAGCCAAAGATATCTTTGCCAAAACCTATCACCAGCCCAAATTACTTATTGTGACAGATTCCTCTGAGATTCCTGAGCCACCTAAGCACCTCCCTTGCCATGGCCAACCACCCTAGTCACCGGAGGAGCCATAACTGAGACCCCCCATGCCTAAGTTCAATCTCAATTTCACCCATCCAATTCGTCTAGCTTTGATTGGTGTTTAACATCTTAAAGCCCTCCACCTAGGCTCCACATTGCACCCAAATGAAGCTCATGACAACCACCCTAAGCTATTTTACTTAGACCCCTCTTTCATGGCTAAAAGGGGACCAGAAAAATTTTCTTGAGGGAACCCTGTTAAAATTATTTCCAGAGATCCTTTGCTCCCAGAACCCCTCCAAGGCTCCCTAAGCTCATTACAACCATCTCTAGGCCATCTTCCCCATCACTTGAGCTCAATTTTTAGCTCAAAATCAGCGCAAAATTTGATTTTCCTAAAAATTCCCCGAAACCTTAAATTGATTTGCTCTTGAGCTTCATTTGTGTAAGAGAGGAAGATCCTATCAAAATCCCCTTCTGTCGAGCCCTCTAACCTATCCTTGGACCAAGGCCGCTCCACCTTTTGATCAAACTTGATCGAACTCATACTTGGAGCCTTCACCAGAGGAAATAAGCACATCCACAAGGTTCGTCAGACTCCACTGAAGCTTCCACGAGTACTCAATCGAGGTCTCACCTCTTAGGCAAAGGTATAGCTCACTAACCCTAATTTTGGGCTCGGTTTTGACCTTTGTGAAAAAACTTGCAATTCATAGCAATGTAACCGTATAGATGTACTCGTTTTGAGTAGATGAAGGTGTAGGAACTCACCCGAAGCAATTTGGTTGAGTCTAGGCCGAGATCTTAGGGTTTAAAGTTGGACAGATCACGGGTTTTGGCTATCGGGGACGATGACGGAGAGCCGGCGGATCGAGCGTGTATCGGATGGACGGACGAGATTGAGTCGAACGGACCTTCGTGTGTGAACAGTGAGATGTGTGGCTACTGAGTCAGATGGCGGCACCGAACCAAAAAATGACGCATGATGCTTCCGAGAAGACGAGGATGACGTGGCGCGTGATTGGGATAAACAGAAAATTAATGTTTTTTCTTAATTAAATAAATAACATATCTTTAAAAATTCATAACTTTTCATAAAAAAAATCATAAAAATAAAAGAAAAATACCCACTTGCTCAGTGAACAGAGGAGAATAATGTGAACTAAAAATAAAAATTATTTTCTTATTCCTTGATTTTTAATGAATTAAATACCCTTTGTGGTATTTCAATTCTCCATGATTAAACATTGCTCATCATGGCTTGAGTTTTTGAGGGTTCATTCCCTATCACAGAGGCTATGCTTATATAAATCAAAATATCACTTTGGAAATTATGAAAATAATTTTAGTAGGTTTCTATTGGTTTGAGAAATCTAGGAAAAGTATTGTGATGCTTTGAATCATCTTGTACGTTTCTATACTTAATTAAATACATATACCTTATATTAATTTATGTAAATTACACTTATCAAAAATTGACAAAATCACTTCTCCGCTATCCATAAAATCGTGTTTATCCACAGTAAAAAATATCAAAATTATTTGACTTAGTCTAAGCACTAAAATAGATTTTTAAGGAAGCCTTGCTTTTTTGTATAAAAATAATTATATTAAATTAAATATGCTTAGAAAAATTATAAAAATTATTTCTCTAAGTTTCTTGTGATCAGGGGCATTTTATAAAAATAAGGCCCATTTTTGTAAAAATATTTCATTTTTAAAATATATTTTGAATTAAAAATAATTAAAATAATCAAAAATTTCAAAAATACAAAAAATGATTCAAAGTGAGTGGGAATGTCCCGTGATCACTTAGAATTCATTAGGAAATTTTTCCTAATTTTTATAAGTTAAAAATAAATTTTAAAGGCTTAAAAAAAAAATTTTCATGTTCTCCCACGAAAATAATTATAATAAATAAATTAAAATCACAAAAATATAAGATTTGATTCTCTGAGTTTTATGAATTCAGATAAGTATATTATAAACATAAAAATGATTTTTGCAATTAAAATATTATTTTTAATTCAATTTAATCATTAAAATTTATTAAAAATTAAATAATAATAATAGAAATTTGATTCAAAAAATCATGATATTTTGTCTAAGTGTTTCTTTGACCTCAGAAAACCTCTAATAATGTTTTTAATAAATATAAATTTAATCTTGGATAGTTAAATAAATTAACTTTTGAAAATCCTATCTTCTAAATTTAAACAATTATCTAAATTAAATCAAAATTTTGAGAGGTCCACATGTTCTCTTCTAAACATTATAGTTACCTCATGGATGTGACACTCTAAACCCTCAAAGTCATTTGAGTTGTGTTTAAAGAGTTATGAGGTGAAGTGCCCCAAGGGCAAAGTGGTACTTTAAGACTTTGGTGCCTTAATCAAAATTTCGGATTATCAAACGGGAAAATGGGTAATTTTGATCTTAATAAACATGTTTGGATGGTTGAAATACAATGGGACTAAAAGGTAGAAACCCACTCACCACCCTTGCACAACATCAACAAAATCATAATCCTCCTAACTTTCATGACTCGGAAGTCAACTTAGATCAAATGATTCTTAAGTAATGGGCTTAAGTCAGAAAGATGATAATTTACTTTTCTTAAGCCTGAAATTGAGGATGATGTGACCATTTGATAAGAACGCAAATTACTTGAAATCAAAATTTTGATAATCACCATTTCACCCACATGATTAATTAAGGCTTAGTAGTGGCTTGGGCTCGATATTTAAACTCGATTGATTGGACTTAGAAGATAACGTAATTGGTGATTAACATCTTTAAACACTACAAGTCTGACCTTAGCTATGGGCACCACAATCTTAAATGATCTAAATTTGCCTTAGGGGCACCCGTCTACATAACTCTTAAGTGAAACATTAATTGACTAATCTAGTATCATATCCATAATTAAATTGTTAGGTTTCACTGAACAACGGGGTAGTCACACTCTAAACTCGGATGGTTCATGGAACGATGTGATAAGTTCAGAAATGAACTCAAAATAATCCAAGAGATCTCCAAAATATTTCAGGCTCATACCCTGAGCAATTTTAAATCTTTTAGATACTTTGAAGGACAATATCTTTCAGGACTCAATAAAATCATAGCCTGGGATTTGGTAGCCAAACCTTCATCTACTCATGCAATTTAAGTTCCTTGCAATATTATATACATGTCTTGCAAGCATTGACATTTTCAGGTGGTGGAACGAGAAGACTCGCTAAGTACGCTTTGACAATTTGCAGTACCGACTTTTCTTATATTTTTCGCACTGTACTTTTACACTTTTAAATTAATGCATTTACTTTTTTCCTCTAGCTTGCATGTTAAACAACAATGTCACCCTGCATGAAAACTAAAACTTCTAGGATAACTGCAAAACAAACAAAACCAAAATTAAAAATCAATCAAGATAAAATTTACCGCCACAAAATTCAAAATATAAAACAACTCAAAATTTAATCACAAATATCACAAAACAACAATTGCAACTAAATTAAGACGTCTTTATCGAATGATTGAGAATTCCTCGGAGGAGGTAACCTACGGTTACTAACGAGATTTCTCACGGTCTAAATGAAAGTACCAAACTCATTAAGTTGAGTTTAGTAAATTCATTTGGACTAAGTGAATCCAATAGAAAATAGTGGTACCGGAACGAGGGAACTATAGGATTCTAACCGGTGTCGCTCTAATCAACTTTAATATGCCCCATAATATTTAAAGAACCATAATCATAGGGACATCTTATTTGACATCATAATCTGACACATTATAAAACTTAAACTCGTCGCGACAAGAAATTTAGAGCAAGCATTGTGGGCAGCACGACCATCTCCAACAGTAGGAGGATCTGCAGCAGCATATCTTTCCTTAGAATTAAATAATAAGTCATATGATTTTGAGGTTTTTTGCTTATGCAACATGAATCCTCAACCTTTTTCTTAAGCCTTTGTATAGCTCCGCTATACAATATAAGCTCTAAATCGTCTTAGGATTCTGAGGTTGTCGTTCGTCACAATCTAAATTTTCACATATTCCACGCTATTTGTGTGATCGTTTCACACGAATGTAAGTCGTAATTAATAAAATTGACAAGATGAAACATTTTAATAATTTCTCACTAAAACTGAAGCCAAACAATAGGATAGACTGGGAAATCACTGAGATTCTCCTCTAGATCTATGATATCTTCTAGTTCTTTCTTCTTTGGATTCTACAATAAATATTCCAAATTTAAGTCATTCCCCTTTCACACCTCTCTGTTCGATATCGTTGAAAAGTCATATCCTTTTGACCTCTTTGAAGATAACATTTCCTGATTTTTTAGAGTTTTCTTATGTGACTTCGATTATCTAAGATGCAATTAACTATAGGGGCTTGCCTTTATAGGAAGCTTTTTCGAACTCAGTTTAATATAAACTCTATTTAATTCTTCGTATTAAATAGCGGAACTTGTCGGCAAATAAAATGATTTCGCAGATCAAACGGATGTCATACATTTCTTAGTTTATTTGATCGAGTCTCACCCTTAAGTTTTGTGTTTATCCTTCAGGATAGATACAAGGTTTGAGGTATAGTGTTTTTTTCATTTAAACTATGAAAAATATGGAGTCGGTTTGATTTCATATTCTTCTAAACTATATATATATATTTAATAAAAAAGAGCTATAGCTCCATACATGTTAATGTGAAAGTTGGATTACATAATGAGTGAGCAGATCACTCAAAATAACCCTTCCCATCTGTCTCACTTGATCATACAGGAGTGGGAGCCGATATCCTCCTAGCATAACCACAGATTTAGGGACTAAACCTGAGATTAACGAATGATTTTTTATAACACTGAATCATGGTAGAGAATTAAAATTGCTCCTATTTGGCACAATACATTTTTAAACCATTTATCTCATCCCATTTTACCAAAAACTCATTGTAGAGGGAAAGATGCTTTTTCATATTAGAAAATTTCATCACATAAAACATAGTTTAGTGGTTACTATTTAAACTTTGCATTTTAGTTTTGCTAGTAGTTAATAATTTAGTTCCGATAGTATCTCAAACAATTTGAA
The DNA here is from genome assembly GCF_001263595.1 of Phalaenopsis equestris. Taxonomy (NCBI): domain Eukaryota; kingdom Viridiplantae; phylum Streptophyta; class Magnoliopsida; order Asparagales; family Orchidaceae; genus Phalaenopsis; species Phalaenopsis equestris. The sequence continues at coordinate 107,305 of NW_018164792.1, read as the reverse complement.
ATTATTAACAGTAATTTTGTTTTATTTCTGTGAATTTCCTAATTAATTTATCATTTCAAAATTTAAACCTTCCTCGTGAGATCGATATTTCGGGCTTAAATAGAAAGTCTTACATTACTTGATAATGATACGTATACTTGCGTAGAATCCCAACATAAATTGCTTAAATTTCTTATTCATAAAATAACACATCAAGTTTTTGGCATCGTTGTAAAGCGGAGTCAACTTTATAAGTTTTACACAACTATATTTTCGGGATCATGCTCCCCAAATTCAAAAAGTTTTCAATTTGCAAAGAGAGATAACAAGAAAAGGGCTTCCTACCTAGAATTGACAACCTCTCCCTCATCGTTAACTCTTAACTTCAAGGGAAAGTTGCAATTGCTTGCTTTTGTGCTCCATTATTATCAATTAATTATGATGACATGCCATTTCAACAACACCTCATGAAGAAACCCATTTGGATAATTATCATTTATCAATTTTTAATATAATTAAGTTTCTCAAGTCTTTTTTGAATGCCTTTGTTGCTTCACTTTTGCAACAAAGTTTGGTTGACTTCTTTTTTTTTTTGTTTTGTTTTGTGGTAGACATTAACGTATGTGTTAAATAGAAGTTCTTCTCATGTCACATTAATATAATTTTTCAATTTAATGACGATGCACTAGACAACCATAATATTTCTTAACGTTAGATAGACTATAATCACTATAAAACATGTGAAAACTCTTAATATGTTATGCCTAAAATTGAAAAAGACTTTACGGATAAATTTTATGAAAGAATATAGCTATATATTTCTATAACTCTAAATGAAGCCTATTATAGGGAAATAACACTTGTAGCTACTCTTTTAAGTTTAGGACACCATTTCCTATTATGCTTTAGCAAATATTTTCTCCATCCTATTTAGCTTTTCATTTCCTGCATCAAGCTAAGTCTATACCTAAACCTAATGAAGCTTTTTGTGATAGTGATCATATGTTTAATAAAGAAGACCTATGTTTAGATGGTTGCAGGTTGATAGGACTCGACTTGATTTATAATATAAGATAAACAATTAGCCTAAGATACCTCAAAGCCAAATCTTCACAAACTTGACACTAATTTAGTAAGCTAATCATATTCGTGGATGTTAGTTGTTTCCCTTTTAACTTCATTTAGTTTGTATGTTGATTTATCTTAACGTTGCATTATATTTCCATCACATTGGATCAAATATTTGCTTTCAAAATTTATATAAGTAAAAATTGGAGAATTTATAATTATAAATTAATTAATTAAATGCTATTATTATTGCTACTTATTATGTAATTATCCATTTTAATTTAATATTTTTCTTACACATTTTTCACCTTAAAGTATTTTAAACTATGATTAGCAAATCAAATCTTAAATTGACATTGTACAAGTGTAAGTTGCAATGTATAAAACATTTATAATACTTTTTTTGGCCCTCAGACATAATTCATAAGATGAGTCAATCGAACATGACGAGAGCAGCAGATGAAGAATACGGCACTAAAATATCAAATTTGGAATGCTTCGAACATACTTGAAATTCACCTCAAATAATGCTTATTTTCAAAACGAACCCATCATTGCATTCAGAATGTTGAAATAATCCGATGAAGGATCTTTCATGATCGAAAGGAGCGAGCATTATGAAAATAACAACCTAATGGCACGACAACGTAATTCGGGCTCAAATCATCTCAGCCATTGTGAAATCACCAATACGACCTCTAATGGCAAAACACTCAGCGAGAGCCCTTTTGAAGGATCGAAATTATCCAAGGAAAGGTCTCTAATGATAAAAAAAGAGGAATTCATGGCAAAAACGATTGGTTGCCAAAGCGAGATATGTAATTTGGACTCATTTCATTTTAAACGTCACTGAATGTTGCACAAACGACCTCCAATCATAAAATGAACTATTTCACCGCATTTGAAATGTTGACCTTACTTAGGAAGAACACATATTATTATGATTTTATTCACAAGCAAATAACATGCAAATTGAGGCATGTAAATTAGAAAGTTTAATGTTAAAAAATTAAGAAAAAAACCTTCCCATTCATTACTAGCCAGAAGCCACAACCCAACCTCATAAGATGCCAATGTCTCTACCTCCTTTCCATCCAATAAGAGCTCCCTATCTCAATTAGGAATAATAAAAAATGAATTTAAGAAAAATCTAATCTAAGGAGCCTAGCTACCTTATCCTAACATTTGCAAAGGGGAAATATTTCGAGTGGAGACTGCATGTAGAGTTACGTGCGGAGGCCAATACTGTACGAAAACATGTCCAATTATTTTTTTTTTATGGAATTCAAAAGTAATTGTGATGGTAGATCCAACCCTTGTCAGGGTATTGACTTGATATTAAAAATAAAGTGATATAAATTTAAAATAAAATACATAAAAACTTCTCATGCGTTAGGGTTTAGGATTGAAATACTTTCTCGTTGTTGAAAGTGAAGAAGAAGAAAAGAAAATCTGAAGACGAAGAAACTGCAAGGATGGAAAAAAACTAAGTGCTAACCTAACCAACCAGGAGGCATCTCCGCTTCTTTTTCTAGTGATGATATTATTGACTTGAGCTCATTAATAGGTTTCAAACATAATTTTGTTAATATACTTAATATGTAAGCCTTCTTCTTTTTTTTTTTTGAGTGGTTTACTACATATAATATTTAACTATTCATGGATACCATGTTGTTTTGGTTGTAATATATTCCTTGAGTGTGTTCTACAAGTAGAGTGAATGGTGCATTAAACTATCTTATTGATGAATTAGGAGGGCACAATATGGGCTTTTCAAAAAGAGCTGTGTTTAATTATATACATAAAGAGAAAAGAGCACTAATTGAGAACGAAGATGCTAATTCTTTAATGCAAAAAAATTCAAAGAAAGACAAAATAAAGATAATATCTTGTTATGGGAAGTCCAATTTGATTAGTCAGATAGACTGAAGGATTTTATTTTTTTTAAGTGATGGTATGGTAAGGGTTAGTTATGACTGCTTCAGTGATGTCATTATTTTTTATACCAAGTATGGACTTAATAAATATAATTTAGTTTTTGCATATTTTGTTGAATTTATTCATCATCGACAAAATATTTTGTTTGGAGTAGCCCTTTTATCAGAAGTGATAATTGAGCAATCCACATGACTTTTCAAAACATTCATTTACACAATGGATGATAAACATACTTCAATAATATTCACTGGTGAGAATCAAACAATGTCGAAAGCTATAGAAGTTGCATTGCCTCACATCCGACATAGTTTATGCCAATGTCATATCTCTGAAGGCTCCTTTGAAATTGTATTGCTTCAATTGTAATATGACATTATCAAGATTATTTAGCACATGCACAATTAAAGGTGATTCAGAAGAAGAGTTTGAACAAATATAGTCTGAAATGATAAAAAAAAAAAAAGAAATATCCGCAATAATTCTTGGCTAAACAAGTTATATAAAATTAAAGAACAATAATCCACAACATTGAATAAAGACACATTCTTCAAGAAAATTTTATCAACACAATGTAGTGAGTCTACAAAAAATGTATGCCATGGAATCATTAAACCTAAAAGCTCTATTATTGATTATTTTTTGGGATTGGAGAAGGCCATGAATACATTAAGACAAAAGAAACAAGATGATGATTTTAAATGTTTCCAGCTACGATTGTTCCTATTGTAAAAAACAACCATAAACTGAAGCAAACTATTGCTTTCTACTCAATGAAGCTATACTATTTATTTCAAGAAGAATATCTGCATGAGGTTGGTGACCTAGCAACAAAAATTTTTGTTAATAGCTATTGGTGGTTAAAAACTTTGAGGATAAGGAACCATATAAGATTTGGATTATTTACTTTGATAAATTCATTTTCAATATACATTGCAGTTGTAAGAAGTTTAAGATGATTATATTACTATGTGCCCGTTGTATTAATATTTTGTGCCAACAACATATTGTTAGCATAACATAAAAGTACCTCAAATGTAGTGGTCTTATAGAGTAAATAAAAATATATGCATAGATAGTGCTTATCAAAAAATAAAACAAATACACGAGAATAGTGGGTCTTCCTCTAGTTTCATATTTCAAAACCACAAAAGTAAATTTCATATCAAATAAGATGTAGAGCACAAGGCAATAAAGAAGATGAAAATATATGTTAGAGACCATGAAAAATTTATCAAATGATGTTGAACTAATACTTGGGGGTAATTCACCTCCATTAATGAAACATGTGAAGAGAAGAAAAGACTGTTGAGAAAGATGATGTTGTACTGTGGGACCTAACCAACAAGTGACTAAAGGGTTTTTTCAATGAAAGATTGAAAAAACATTAAGAGAAAAAGAAGAAATATATAAACAACTCTTATATTAGTTATTTTTAAATTTTTATAGTAGACTATTTTGATGTTACCTCTCACTCAATATTATTATGACAGAAAAAAATAAACAATTAATAGTTGAAGAGCATGGAGCGACAACCACTTCAATCTCTTTTTGTATTATGCTTGATTGTTAAATAGAGGTATTATTAAAGTAAAAAATAATAGTATTTGTGCAGTATTGTTAGCAGATACTAATGTTGTATTACATTAATAGAAATTTGATTCATCTTCCAGCATTAGGCATCCATCAATGGAGCACACCAAGCTGATGATGGAAATTGTTGAGCTGTTGAAAGATTAAAGTTTTATTTTTTTTTTTTGTTATGGATCACATGATCTAGAGGTTTTTCCTTCATTAAAATCATGTTATATTTGTTATACAAATATATTTTTATATCTGTGCTGGGGAAATATATTAGAATAACCAATACAACATGATTGTATTGAAAAAAAGACTGCATAATAGGCCTTGCAAGAAATTTAAATAAAAATTAAATATTTCTATGATAAAGCTCAAAGATTTAATGTTTATTTATAATAGATCATGGGATTTTGAGAGTTTTGTTCCAGTACAATCGTGTTGTATTGATATATTTTTAGACTTATGATGGGAAAATATATCAGTACAATCGATACAACACGGTTGTACCGTTACTAGGTGAATTTATGTGATTTTATTATATTAAATACCATGTTATCTCATTTATTTTTCATGATATTATACTTGAGAAAGGTATTTTTATTGTATTGTGCAAGATACAAGGATTATGTTACTTAGGGAAGAAAAAGTGGCAAAGTGAGGAGCATTTTTTTTTGTTTAATCAGTAAATTAGTCATTGTCTTCTGCTTTAAACTATCATCTCGAGCTCCGGGTAGCTATTACATTTTTCATGTTAAATTTATAGAGAAGAAATATAAACAAGCCAAAAGTGGCAAAGTGAGGAGCATAAAGGATGAAAATTAGGATTTAAGTTGATCGACCTGCATTTGCGCTCACCTGCGCATGCACACGCACACGGATTTGCATGTACACACACCCTATGTGCATGCATTTTCACACATCCAGTTCAATGGCTACACACTTCTCTTACATCTGCACCTCTCCCTCATCCATACCTCAGCGCACCCTTGGAGTATTTTGCTCGAGTTCCCTCGAAAGAGCACGTTTTTTTTTCTTCTCTGTTCATGCATGTTTTGAAGAGTTTGATGATATTTAAGGAGACATGGAGTGCAAGTGTATGGGAGAGATCCATGAATATTTGTATTGAACAGAGAGGACCACAATGTATTGCAGGGATTGATTGACTTGATAGTTATATGTACTTTTTGCATTGTTTCTTTTTTATTTCTACAATAACAAAGGTAATATTTTATTTCCTCAAATATTGTAGTTAGTTTTGTTCCATACTTCAATGATGTAAGGTTTGAGGTTTTCTTATCGTATTCATTCTATGGATTATTTTTGCTTCCCTTGACGCCTTTTTTATGCATGAATTTCTAATGTTGATGAATTAACTTTCTTAGCTCCAATTTATTTTCTATTGGATGCAGTAAGAATGTTAAAATCATTCTTGAACCATGATTCCTTCCCATTGTGTTGTAAAAAGATTAGGTTAATCACAAAAGCTTAGTAGAATAAGCATAGTCTAGTTAGGATTTGTAACCAAGATAGAGGATCAGAAGAATCCTAGGAAACACCATAGGGTTAAGAAAAACTTAAATTTAGGGTTTTCAATTCTTTTTTTGGCCTAGTTGTAGAGTTAAGTATAAAAAGTTTTTCCTTAGTTATCAACAATAGCATAGGATTCATAGGAAAACTTCAAGAAATCACTTGACCATTGTGACAGTAGCATGAACCTTACATATCTAAAAAAACTCAACATTTTTTCTTGTCATTTTTATTTACTATATTTTTATGAGTATTAGATTTCTCCCTTTAATTTGATCACTTCAAACTAGACTTAGCGGATTAGTAAACTAGAATTTTGTTTGTTGGAAGTTTTTTGACACTACCCTCATTAGGTCGATACGTGGACTTTTTGTCGTATATTACTTGATCAACTATATGTTTACTTTTGTGATTGAACAACTTATTTTACATTAATTTCAGGCATATATTTTTCAACATTGTTGTCGAGGATAATCATAAAAGTTTTTTAATCGTTGGGGAATTTTAGTTGAAACACTCAGAATCTAAGTTTGAAATTTTTATTTTTTATTATTTTGTTATTGTGTCTTTTTTATTTAAAAAAAATCAAAAATTAAAATAAAAAAATAGTTTAAACACTTTAAAATGCTAGTTTATAGCTTTTGAGGAGTATGCTAACCCATTGATGGCTAGCATTTACATGAACTTTGAACACCTTGTCATACGAACTAGGTTCAATGACCCATATTTAACACCTACAACCCAAGTTGGTCAACATACCTAAACCTCAATTGGAATATTAATAATCTAAGTGTAGAAAACTAGCAGTGGTAGAACACTCAAGCCAATCATGTAGAATATTGGACTAACCAAGTTAGTGACTACCTCGAAGAAAACAAGCATTTGAAAGAATTGATGATAAATATGGGGAATGAGTTACAAAGCCAAGCTGCAACCCTTAGAAAGTTAGAAAATCAAATTGAGCAGTTATCTAACCTATTAAGCAATGAACCCCAAATGATGGCAGAGGTAGTTGATAGCCAAGTTTCAGAATGTAAAGATTTAGACCCTGAAGAGCAAGTTCTATTTGATGTCTTTTTTTTAACAATGACTGAGGAAGAATTTGCTCTTCTTTCTAAGGCAACCCATAGCATTTTTAGGGAGATATTTTAACCTATAAAAACACCCATAGGAGTTTCTCCAAGGAGGGAGTTGAAAGATAGCCCTACGCAAGAGATTAATCAGGTAGAGTAAGATCATGAACCCGAAAAACCTAAGGAGAACCCAACCCAAGATTAAAAAAACACTGATTAACTCCTAGGGATCCATATCATGTAACTAGGAAGGAGAACACTAATCTGCAACTGGGTAATTTAATTGGAAGAATTCTAAACTTAGAAAATACCCTTAGAATTAATCTAAATAAACCCTCTCTACAGAAAGCCTTTAACCTTAATTAAGTCTAACCCATATTAGACTTAATTAACTTCTTAAGCCTTACTTAAATAAGGCTTAAAAAAAATATCTAATCCTAATTAGGTCTAACCTTAATTACACCTAATTAATCCTTTAAGCCTATATTATACTAGGCTTAATTAACTTTAAACCTTATTTAGGTCTAACCCCAATTAAACCTAATTAATCCTTCAAGACTTAACTAAATTAGGCTTAATCAAATTTAACTTCAATTAGACCTAATTAATCCATTAAGCCTTAACTAAATTAGGCTTAATTAATCTTAAACTCTAATTAGGTATAACTCTAATTAGTCTTAATCAATCCCTTAAGCCTTCATTAAATTAGGCTTAACTGACCTTAAACCCTAATTAGGTCTAACCCCAATTAGATCTAATTAATCCTTTAAGCCTTAAATAAATTAAACTTAATCAACTTTAAACCACAATTAATCCTTTAAGCCTTAACTAAATTAGGCTTAATTAATTTTAAACCCCAATTAAACATAATTAATCTATTAAGCCTTAACAAAATTAGTCTTAATTAATCTTAAAATCTAATAAGGTCTAACCCTAATTTAACCAAATTAATCATTTAAGCCTTATTTAAATTAGGCTTAACTAACCCTCAACCCTAATTAGGTTTAACCCCAATTAGACCTAATTAATCTATTAAACCTTAACTAAATTAGGCTTAATCAACTTTTAACCTCAATTAAGTCTTACCCCAATTAGATTAAATTAATCCATTAAACCTTAAATGAATTAGGCATAATTAATCTTAAACCCTAATTAGGTCTAACTCCAATTAAACTTAATTAATCCTTTAAGCCTTAATTAAATTAGGCTTAACTGATTAGGTCTAACCCCACTTAGACCTAATTAATCCTTTAAGCCTTAACTAAATTAGTCTTAATCAACCTTGAACCCTAATTCGGTCTAACCCAATTGAGACGTATTTAAACTTTTAAGCCTTACTTTAATTAAGCTTAATTATTCTTAAAATTCTAATTAAGTCTAACACATATTAAGACTTAATTAATCTTTTAAACTTAGTTAAATTAGGTTTAAACCCAACCCAGATCATTAGGTTCAATCTGACTTGAATCTAATTCCAACCTAATCCTTAGGTTCAACTCAACTTGAACTAAGTCAACCTAAATCCTTAGGTACAACCCAACTTGGACCTAAGTCAACCTAAATTATTAGGTTCAACCCAACTTAAACCTAATTCAACCTAAAACAATCCAAATCAAATCCTTAGGTTCAACCTATATTGAACCCAAACCCTAAGTCTAACCTACATTACGCTTAACCAATCTCTCGTAGGTTCAACCTAAATTGAATCTAAACCCTAAGTCTAATCTACATTAGACTTAACTAATCTCCCTGAGGTTCAACCAACATTGAATATAAACCCTATGTCTAACCTACATTTGAAATAATCAACCTTTTAAGTTTATCTTAGATTGAACATAGTTCGTTATGTCTAGCTTAACCTAGATATAACTTAGTCTAATCAGTCAAGCCAATATGACCTAAATTAGGTTAGATCTAAATCAACTAACTCTCTGAGTTGACTAAATCTAATCTAGGACAACTAGAATCTTACTTTAGACTAGTTCAATTCAACATGAATTAGTTTAAATGTGACTGAAGGTTAAGTAGGGTTTTGCTTCTTCATGCAAGGATAAAAAGCTCCCCTAACCTTAGTTAAGTATAATTAAGATAGGCAATCAAACCAGCTTTAAACCAAATGACATAAAACTTAAAAATCAAGCCTTAAATCAACAAACATAAAATTCACCCTAAAAGATATTAAAAGTTAAACTCAAACCAAAAATACAACCTAGTTTGATAGGATACTTTCGAGGAGGCAACCCATGGCTGTTAAAAAGGTAATCTCTCGTCATTTGTTACTAATCAAACTGCAAACATTAATGATCCAGAATGATTTCCAAAGAACAAAAATAGAACACCAAAATGACAAAACTTAATCGGCTAATAAATTGTAAACAACCTAAAATATTCTAACCCCTACAATCCAAAAAATACATTAAAACTTAGATGAAACCTTACAAACAAAGATCATCGAACATAACTTGAACCCTAGTGTTTGGATCTACGACGATCTCCTGGATGAGGCAATCTATGGTTTTCGGACTAAGTAGATCTTAATACCCTGACAACCCTGGGATGTTGGAGCCATATACATCTTAACCGGGTTGAATAAAAATTAAAAATTTAAAAAACTAATCAACAAATTAAAATATGATATTGTACTAACTTTGTTTTTCAGGACTACTAAAAATATAAGGCGAGTTGCATTTTAGATTTACCTTACATGGTATTAGGGCATGCTAACTCTGCTTCGCAAGGACAACCCTTTAAAGCTTGAAATGGTGAATCTTTAAACTTTTAAAAAAACAATAAAACAATAAAACAACAAAAAATAAAATAAAATAATTATACAAAATGACAAAATTGAACAAACTGACAAAATTAAACAAAACAAACAACACAATAATGATAAAATGCAAACAAACAAAACTTTTAGGTAGTGTCTAATCTTCAGGAATCTGCTACCTTTATGACTGAACATTGATGTTTCTTTCCTTGACTACACTTAAGCTATTTTAGAACAAATGTTAACACTAATTGGGAGTTTTCTTAGGTAGTCTTAAATGCCTTTAATGTAATTAACTATATGAGTATTCTCTTATAGGAGAATGAGAAACTCAAAATAGGCATCACACCTAAATCTCTAGTTATGGGATTTTCTTGTGATTTTCTTTGTACCATTATCTTAAGAGTCAAACACTCCAGAGTTCTCTCTATAATATTTACCAGAATGAAGTTCTACCCCCACTTTTCTTTTGTTTATTTTCTATTCCCATTTTCCTTTTCCTTTCTTCCCTGAGTTTCTTAATTTCTTAAGTTCATTTACACGATCCATGATAACAAAGCTACTCAGAGAATAAGGTGTCGTAATAGATGACAAAGTGGCGACTCCTCGACAGCAACGAGACCTGATAGATCACAGAGAATTGGTGGCAACGGAGACCACATCATTCCAATTAAAATTACATAGGTCGTGGTGATTTATTCATGTATTTTTCAACACAAATCACTAGATAGTTTATTTTTGCATGACATCTTTAATAGAAGATTGATTCTACTTATTAATATGTGTTTAGCAATGCTAGTTTCAACACTGTAGACACCCAATTTTAGAATAGAATCTCATACATATTTTTATGATTTTGATTAATTTAAGTACCATAAAAATCATCTTCACTCCTAATGGGTGCCTATGAACTAGTAGATGCCAATAAAGTATTTTAAAAGTCTTCTAAGGATACATAAGAAATTATTTGTATTCTTAATTCAAATAAAGTTTCTAATGTGATACATTATAATTAACTACTTGAAAATGTAATGAGAAGTTGAATGTTAGGTTTAGCCAACATTTTGGTTTCAATTTTCTCTCATATCCCTTACAAAAATTCTAACTACCCAAGAAACTTGATGGTATGACCTTACAAAAATTCTAACTACCCAAGAAACTTGATGGTATGACTATGAGGGTTAGCCATCTCTATGGGTGTGACAGAAAGTGAATGTACTCTCCTCAGTCTTCTAAAGGTTCGGTCAATTTCAGGGTCAAAGGGGGTGGCAAGGCCAGCTTCATCAGCCTTATGCATACAGTAAGACAGTAAACAAGTGATCATAAAGGCAAACTCAACAGACTTCAAACAGTCACACAATCACAAAGACCCACACAAGTTTATCAACATGCAAACATGAAAAATGGGAAACACATGCAAAATAAAATGAAAAGTTACACAAATTTTGGCTTTTTAGCTTTTATTTTTTTTCTAGCTTTTTTTTCAGTACCTGCAAGCAAACTAGCAGCATAGATAAGCAAATACAACACAACTGATATAAAAATATAAAAATAAATAGAAAATAAAAATTGACAAACCATGATTTTAAGTTTTTTAACTAAAGTTCTCCTAAAATTAAAATGATTATCAACACATTCCCCAACAAATGTGCCAAAACCTTGATGGCTAAAAAGTTCCTAAGTGGTATGTCCATCAATCATGCAAGTATGCATGCTTAGTAATATGCAACATCAGAGTGTGTAATGATCCTATGAGAAAAGGGCTAACAATTATTTCAACCAAAAAAGAGACCCATGAGAATAACTAGAAACCTATGAAGTTAAGTTTCGCTTAACCCTTGGCATTTCCTAGGATTCTTCTAATCCTTTATCTTGGTTGAAAAACCCTAACTAGAACAAGCTTATTCTATTAATATTTTTTGGTTAACTTATTCATTCATTCTACTACTTGATGTGCAGAATTCATAGATCACAAAATATTTTAACATCATAATTGGTTGGATAAGAAGTAAATGAAAATCAGAAAGTTAAACAACAATATTGAGACATGCAAGCTCAAAAAAGTTACAAAGAAAACATTGAGAATAGTCAGAATAATCTACCAACCTTTAATCAGAGAGACTCGAAAGAGAACAAACCTTGCATTATAGAAAGAACTAAGAAAAATAACTCCATAAACTTTTCTTTTCAAACAAAATACAAAAGTAAAACTTACCAGAATAACTTGTCCTCTCCACAGTAGCTGGTGATCTCCCTCTCATACAATGATCTCTAAAAATAATAATAAGAAAATCAAAAAGAACAATAGAAAAATTCAAACCTCAATGCCTCCAACCTCGATCAAGCAAGAAAACCCTAAGGGAACGCTCCAAGCTCAAATCTATTTTCTAAATCCATCCTTCAACCACCCAAGATGCCCAATTTATGCCCTAAAATGAGCTTTTATAGCCCATATGTGAAGGAATCTTCAGTGGAATGGTCATGCCCGAAATTGGCATGATCTTGCCTAGACTTTTGATACAGTAGTGAGGTCACGTTTGATTTTAATATAGTTATGTCAGGGTACATTGTGATCATGCCTAGACTAGGCATGGTCACGCCAGTTGAGAACTTCTTACTTTGGTTTTTCTCGCTCAAAAATTTTGTTTTTAGTCCCTGTAACTTGCAGGACATTGAAAATAATCTTTGAAAAGTGTAAAATTCACATAAACAAGGGGGAAAAGGGCAAAAAAGAAATGCAGGAAAAATGTGTAAAACTTACTCATGTCAAAAATCTTATAATCGTCATGGACAATATGTTATTTTTCATAGAATTTTAAGTGCTTTACATCTTGGCAAAAGTAGAGACATAATAACCCTTTCTTAGTTCACTAAACATTCCATAGATCTACATTGCATTATAGTCTCTTTATTGAAAATTTATAAGCTAGAAATTCTTTTTTAATTTGCATGTTTTTTTTATTCTAACTTCAATCACTTGTTGTATAATAACATATCCATGGAAACTCCAAATCATGTAAATTCTTTGTCCATGATTTTGAAGTTGAGATAGCTACAAAGGATCTCATCACCTTTCTTTTTTTAAGAAAAAACAAATGGTGAAAACACTTGGACCATTAAAGAATTTGCAAAGCCTTATAATAGCTAGTACTATACCTATAATTCATAATAATCAATGTAAGGAGCATATTTCTTGTCTTCATTTTTAGTCTTTTGGTATATTTACCCTTCAAAACTCTTTTCTATAAAAATTTGCTAGCCCTAAAAAAAATTGAATCCTTCTTCTTCCTCAACGACTTATTATATTTCTATGATTTTCCCTTAGATGCTTAAAATTTGATTTTTGGCAATCATGTGACAGACTATGTGCTTATAAGAACTATCCTATAAATGGTTTCATAACAAGTATCTTTTCCATTTAAATAGTTTATTTCCACGTCTAGGAATCCAACACTTGACTTCAACAATCTCAGTACTTAAATATAACCTTATTTTTTTGTAAACTTTGATTGCTTTACCTGTTACATTATAGAGAGGCCATTTATTTGAATGATCTGGTTCTTTTTCTTGTATTGTATAAAAGTAATTAACAATTCTATGTAAATAATATAGCAAGTCAACCAGTAATGAGAGTGAGTGATCAAACATTGGTCTATCAATGAAAGGTCATTGTTAAAAGGCTTCCCCAACTCTGAAGATGATGATGGTAGTGATAGAAATGATTCTAAACCATTTTGATGCTTTTATTATAAATAATTTATGAATATGCTGCTTTTTTTTTAAGTTTTTCTATGTTACATTCTTATTAAATTTCACATGCCCCCACCCTTCCTTTGCTATGATAAGGGGGAGAAGTATTATGATTTTTGCAGAGGTTATTTTGATAAGATGTGCAGTAGTAAGCGCAAAATCAAATGCTAATTGAAATGTCAATGATCTTTAACTGTCTCACATGTATGACGATCAAAGTAAATTATTTCTCATCTTATTATTATTTACTGTTATTTTTTTTTTCACATGTTTTTTTCTTATGTTTTCATGTTATTGTAAGGAATTAATGATTGGTAAATTTCTATCTACCATTTTATTTTTAAAAACTACTTATATTTAAGGAGAGAGCTTAGCACCAAAAAATCTATAACAAACAGTGTTCTTTAGTGCAATATTGCAATCATCAAAATGATAAACATTATTAGCCAGATGAGCATGTCTCATTCCATAGGTTCGGATAAAAAAATATACTAACTTAATATTGATGGTTTCATATATCAAGTGATTACATGAAATAGATAAACCATATGAGGCTTGTAGTTTAACATATGAAAATAGTTTGTCGTTCATGTATTATAGCCACACAATGGGCAAGCAAGCAAGGTATTCTCTATCTTTATAAAAAGAAAGTTAGTTTCTCTTTAATTTAATCGATAATTTAGAGTAAGACAAAACATGTTCTAATATCATTTAGTAACTTATAAATAGTAAACTAAATAAAATGTTACATAAATGTAAGTTTACTCTTATGAAAAAAAAAACAAAAAAATAGTAAAAAAGCCCCTCAATTGAATTTTGGTGGCTCCTTAATGTGTTGTGATGTTCTAAGAAATATCAAAGATTTCAAACTTGAAAAAAAATATATTAATGGATCAACAAATAATTTGCAGGCCTTTCTAAACATTTAAGGGCTTCCGTAAAAATTTAAAATAGAATATTTTAATTCATGCATTATAGTTATTCCAGTTATAATCAACTCTTAATTAACTCCTTATTTCATCCTAATCATCTTACAAGTTCTATCTGAATCAAACAAGAAAAGTATAAAATTTTGAAAAGGAAATTTAACTGGTCCAATTCACATCCTTACTTTCTTAGGCTCGTGAAAACCAATATTAAGAAAAAGATAGTTTAACTCTTAATATCAAGGTATCTATTAATGAAATGGATGGAATTTCACTACAAACTCCAAAGCTAAGTGTCTATACATATTGGAGCACTCTTAAGATTGATGGTTGATGTATTGGAAAGTAACATGAATTGGAGAAAATTATCAGATCATTAGGTAGATGATGTCTTGATGGTTGGTGATTCAGGTATTTTCTTATAATCGCCTTTTTGTTACTTAAAGCAACATGAAAAATAGGTAATTTGTGGTCGAATGAGTTTCACAAGAATAGTCAATATCTTAGCAATGAATCTATAGAAAGCATCTTATAGGCATATATCCCTGTAGTTTGAAATACCAATGACATGTGCTTGTCTTTATGGGACTCTTTGTATTGGCATAATGTTTATCCCAGTTTGAGACTCCTTGCAGTCATAAAATGCTTAACATCCTAAATCATTTAGGGGTAGTTTGAGATCATTTCTGTTTTTTGTTTTTCATTTTTAAATTTTATTTTATGTTATTTATGTTTTAATATAATGAAATTTTTCTTTTAAATGCTTATCAAAATTTTTAAGGTATTTTAAATGTTTTCAAAAATAAAAGTTAAGTTTTATAAAATTTATATAAACAAAATATATTTTAAAAAACACACGGAAGAAGTGATGAAACTCATAATTGACCAAAGGAATCTCAGGAGTTAATATGAATTGCTCGGTGGAATCATCAAATCAAGCCAAATGGAGGCTTTCTCGTCTATGTTTTCAAGAGAGACTACAGTTTCTTCATCCAAGGAAAATCAAGGGAACCTGCTGGATAGAAGTCAAAATCGCTACCAAAGGATGGTTGGAAAAAGAGGCAAAATGCTCTTTAATGCAATTTATGTCTGCTTTTGAACTAATACTATAAAACTCAGAATAATATTTATCTTTAAATAGCCAAATGGCTTTAGAGTCGCGCATAAGCCAGTAAATTTCAAACGTGTTGGCAGGAAATCTTAAATCTCGATGAACTGTTTTTTCCCTCAAAAGCAGGAGGAAATTTTACATCCGGAGGGAGGAACCTGACCTCCACCCTCCTCGCTGCATTCAGGCCATTGTCCGGATATCCTGAGTCCAAATGTAAATTTTTTTTCAAAAGAAGGAGAAGAAATTATTCTATACGGAGTACGTACGCAATTTTGAGTGGGGACTCCAGTAATATGCCTCCACGTGAAGGTTATAATGGTGTTATTAACGTGAAACCGCGGAGGTTATTGATGAGTTATTGGGGGGTTATTATGCGGGGGTTAATGCAGGGATTATTGAAATGAAACTATGGAGGTTATGTTAACGAAGGTGGAGCCTGGTCCACTGCTCCTTTTGGGCAGGTGTTGCAATTATAGAATGTATTTAAATATGTTTAAGCATATTTCTTTTCTTGATTTTACAAATGAAGAAAATGAGCTTAATTCCTTCTTTTGTTATTTCTGTTTCCCGAAATAGATCTCCCGCTTGCATTTGGAATTCGCAATTAATGCTTCCCTGTGATTGGCGAAATAAAAGAGCTTGCCTTTCTTGGGTCAAAGACGTTGGTGATTAAAGCAAGGGATATTTGCTTTAATGGGCTTGCCTCTAATGGGCCTAAAAAAAAAAGATTCTCTAAAGGAAATAAGAGATCTCTTGTGTGCTCTATAAGAAGAGGGCTTCAAAGGGAATCATTTGTCTTTTTGGCGTGAAGCTCCTCCTAATCTCATCAAAAACCTGCTTCTTGGTTTTTGCTTACGAGAAAGGAAGAAAAGGTTGCAGCAGGTTTGGCTCTGCCTTGGAATTCTTTTGTTCTCTTCTCTAGGTGTGATCTCGGGTAGAGAGAGAGAGAGAGAGGAGAGAGAAAGGGAAGAGAGAGGAGAGAGAGTTCTTTCTTGTAAGTTGACATGGTCGAAGGTGTAATCCTCGAAGTAATAAAATCCTCTGCAACTCCGTGGATGCAAGCAATTTGCCGAACCACGTAAATCTGTGTGTTTAATTGTGTTTTCTGTTTTGCGATTTTTTTTAATCCGGTTTTTCGTTTCTTGTTGTCTGGGCGGAGACGAAGTGATGGCATCGGGGATCGAGAAGTTCAATGACAAAGATTTTGGCTACTCAAGAATAATGGGCGGAGACGAAGTGATGGCATCGGGAATCGAGAAATTCAATGGCAAAGATTTTGGCTACTGGATAATGCAGATAGAGGACTACTTCTATGGGAAAAAACATCATCTTTCGTTACTGGGAAAGAAGCCGGAAAAAATGGATAAGGGTGAATTAAATCTGTTGGATCGACAAGTTCTGAGGGTTATACGACTAATCCTGTCAAGATTCGTTGCCCATAACGTCATAAAGGAGATGACTACTGCAGATCTCGTGACGGCTTTATCAGGTATGTATGAAAAGTCATCTGCGGATAACAAGGTGCACCTGATGAAAAGTTATTCAACACTAAAATGATGGAAGGTGTGTCTGTTGCTCAACACCTAAATGATTTCAACATTATCAAAAATCAGTTTTCATCTGTTGAAATTGATTTTGATGATGAAATACGTGCGCTGATATTGTTGGTTTCATTGACAAATAGCTGAGAAACCAAATGAGGATGGCAGTTAACAGTTCTGCAGGTAAATCTAAACTGAAATATGATAATATTTGTGATTTGATTTTGGCTGAGGAGATGCTCAGAAAAGATCCCAGCGAGACCTTGGGTTCGAGTTCGGCACTGATTGTTGATTCTAGAGGGAGATCACAAGACAAGAACTCAAACAGGAGAAGATCAAAATTAAAGTCTGGTCAGCAGGGAACCTGCTGGAATTGTGGCAAGGCTGGCCACATAAAAAAGAACTGCATGAATTCTAAGATGAAGGAAAATGATAATGCAAATGTGGTAACAGAAGAGATACAGGATGCGCTATTGCTAGCAGTTCACAGTCCTGTTAATGACTGGATATTGGATTCAGAGGCTTCCTTCCATACATCTTCTCACCGGGAGTTAATGTTGAACTATGTTGCAGGTAACTTTGGGAAGGTATATCTGACTGATAAAAAAATTCTGGACGTGGTGGGGATGTGAGATGGTTATATCGCACTCCCTAACAAGAGCAAATGGACTTTGCAAAAGGTCAGACACATTCCTGAGTTGAAGAAAAATCTCATTTCTGTTGGGCAGCTCAATGAGGGTGGTCATTCAGTAGTGTTCTTAGATAGTACTTGGAAAGTTACTAATGGAGCATTAGTACTGACTTGGTGTAGAAAACTGACACACAATATATGACTACAAGTTTACTCAAGCGTGGTCACATTAGTCAGAGATGCATTATGGGGAAGCAGAAGAAAGTCAGTTTCTTGAAAGTGGCAGAACGCTAAAGGCAGGAAAATCGGATCTTCTACGGACAGATAGTGGAGAACCACTAAACTATGAAGAAATCTTGCAAGATAAAAATTTGAGCAAGTGGGAGCTAACAGAATTTCCATCAGGGAAGAAAATATTTCATAACAAGTGGATGTACCGGGTGAAGTTTGTGTTTGATGGCAATAAAGGGTACAAGGCTAGACTTGTTGAAAATGACTTTCAATTGAAGCGGGATGTTGCCCATGCAGTGGGAGATATTTGTAGATACGAGAGTAAACCAAGAAAGACCTTGGAGGTACAAGGCTATATTGATGTTGATATATCAATTGAGGGAGTTGCTCTTGAGAAATTGAAGTTGTGTTCGACTTCAGCTGATCTTCTAGTATGAAAACCAGAGTTTTAAGTTGTTGAGGTGGAGGAGAGCATGTTTGAGGAAAAGAACGACGCAGCTAGTGAATGATATAGCTAGTGTTTCAGTCTCCAAGTGGGAGAATTGTTAAGACGGTGGAGTTTGGTCCACTGCTCCGTTTGGGCTGGTCTTGCATTTATAGAATGTATTTAAATATATTTAAATACATTTCTTTTCTTTGATTTACAAATTAAGAAAAAGAGCTTAATTATTTACTTTGTTATTTCTGTTTCCTGAAATTGATCTCCCGCTTGCTTTTTGAAGTCGCATTTAATGCTTGCCTGTGATTGGCGAAATAAAGGAGCTTACCTTTCTTGGGCCAAAGACGTTGTTAATTAAAGCAAGGGATATTCACATTAATGGGCTTGCACATTAATGAGCTTGCCTTTAATGGGCCAACAAATAGATTCTCTACAAGAAACAAGAGATCTCTTGTGTGCTCTATAAGAATAAGGCTACAAAGGGAATCATGTGTCTTTTTGGCATGAAGCTCCTCCTAACCTCATCAAAAACTTGCTTCTTGGTTTTTGCTTATGGGAAAGGAAAAAAAGGGTGTAGCAGGTGGGAGATTATTGTGTGCGGACACCGTATGCATCTCTGCATGCGGTGTTCGATCCTGGCCGTAGATCACGGTGATCTGCGGTCAGGATTATTTCCGTTTTTAAAAATAAAAAATAAAAAATTTTAGGTGGGGCCCACCGAAATACATCAGGACCGTAAATCATGTGATTTACGGTCCGGATCGATCGGCGTCCGCACGCAAGCTGCGTGCGAACGCCGATCCGCATGGAATAATTTTTTGTAGCAGGTTTGGCTCTGCCTTGGAATTCTTTTGTTCTCTTCTTGAGGTGTAATCTCGGGTATAGAGAGAGAGAGAGAGAGGAGAGAGAGTTCTTTCTTGTAAGTCAACGTATTCGACAGTGTAATCCTCAAAGTAATAAAATCATCTGCAATTCTGTGGACGCAGACAATTTGCCGAACCACGTAAATCTGTGTGTTCCATTGTGTTTTCTATTTTGCGATTTTTCTCCATCTGATTTTTTGTTTATTGCCGTCATTTTTCACAACAGATTATTGGGTGGTCATTAGATTGCAACTATGCAGGTTATTGTAGGGTTATTGAGGGATTATTGTGGGGTTATTATAGTTATTGCCCTCAATGACCCTTAATAACCCTCATAAATAACCTCTGTAGTTTCACTCAAATAGTCTCCGCAGTTTCACTTTAATTTTTTTAAATAGACTCAATATAACACATATAACAGTATATTACTATAATTCACACGTTGAACTGCGTCGTACGATATATGACTACAGATTTACTCAAGCGTGGACACATTAGTCAGAGATGCATTATGGGGAAGCAGAAAAAAGTCAGTTTCTTGAAAGTGGCAGAACGCTAAATGCAGGAAAACCGGATCTTCTACGGACAGATAGTGGAGAACCACTAAGCTATGAAGAAATCTTGCAAGATAAAAATTTGAGCAAGTGGGAGCTAACAGAATTTCTATCAGGGAAGAAAGTATTTCATAACAAGTGGGTGTACCGGGTGAAGACTGTGTTTGATGGCAATAAATGGTACAAGGCCAGACTTGTTGAAAATGGCTTTCAATTGAAGCGGGATGTTGCCCATGCAGTGGGAGATATTAGTAGATACGTTGTAGATACGAGAGTAAACCAGGAAAGAGCTTGGAGGTACAAGGCTATATTGATGTTGATATATTGACTGAGGGAGCATGTTTGAGGAAAAGAACGACGCAGCTAGTGAATGATATAGCTAGTGTTTCAGTCTCCAAGTGGGAGAATTGTTAAGACGGTGGAGTCTGGTCCACTGCTCCGTTTGGGCTGGTCTTGCATTTATAGAATGTATTTAAATATATTTAAATACTTTTCTTTTCTTTGATTTACAAATTAAGAAAAAGAGCTTAATTCCTTCCTTTGTTATTTCTGTTTCCCGAAATAGATCTCCCGCTTGCATTTGGAATTCGCAATTAATGCTTCCCTGTGATTGGCGAAATAAAAGAGCTTGCCATTCTTGGGTCAAAGACGTTGGTGATTAAAGCAAGGGATATTAACTTTAATGGGCATGCCTTTAATGGGAAAAATTATTCCATGCGGATAGGCGTCCGCACGCAGCTTGCGTGCGGACGCCGATCCGG
>NW_018164792.1:79252-86254 GCF_001263595.1 Phalaenopsis equestris | reverse complement strand
TTGAACCAATTTTAGTGTGTCCGCACGCAAGCTGCGTGCGAACGCCGATCCGCATGGAATAATTTTTTGTAGCAGGTTTGGCTCTGCCTTGGAATTCTTTTGTTCTCTTCTTGAGGTGTAATCTCGGGTATAGAGAGAGAGAGAGAGAGGAGAGAGAGTTCTTTCTTGTAAGTCAACGTATTCGACAGTGTAATCCTCAAAGTAATAAAATCATCTGCAATTCTGTGGACGCAGACAATTTGCCGAACCACGTAAATCTGTGTGTTCCATTGTGTTTTCTATTTTGCGATTTTTCTCCATCTGATTTTTTGTTTATTGCCGTCATTTTTCACAACAGATTATTGGGTGGTCATTAGATTGCAACTATGCAGGTTATTGTAGGGTTATTGAGGGATTATTGTGGGGTTATTATAGTTATTGCCCTCAATGACCCTTAATAACCCTCATAAATAACCTCTGTAGTTTCACTCAAATAGTCTCCGCAGTTTCACTTTAATTTTTTTAAATAGACTCAATATAACACATATAACAGTATATTACTATAATTCACACGTTGAACTGCGTCGTACGTACTCCTATGAAATAATTTCCCCAAATGCAGACAGTAATCATAGGGCATCATTTCAACTGATAAAGACGCTGGAGCTCATGGAAGATATTTTATTTATTGCTGCAACATTAATGCCTCACTTTCGCTTTCAAACCAGTGGTCTTTCTGTGGCTATAATGGACTTCTTTAAGGATATTCTTACTGTTATGAATCATCAATAATGAATGTTATTGATGATTCAACCGAGTTTTATCTTTTCAAATTTTATCCTTCATTTTCTTACTTGCAGCTGGATGAAGTATAAACCAAATGCGGGGAATTGCCCGGGAGGATTTGAAAAGAAAAAATGTAAAATTATGCTCAAATTACAGAATTGATTTTGGCCCTGCCTTCTCCTTTTTAGCTCCCCTTGCTTCCTTTTCAATATCCTATTCCTCCACATTCTCCTTCATCTCAAACAAAATTTGCTTAAAGGACCTCCATTGCTAGCTCGAAATGAGCAAGCAATCCTGCTTCCACAACCAGAAGCAGAGGAAGGGCTTGTGGTCTCCTGAGGAAGATGAGAAATTGCTAAAACACATAACTAAGTATGGACATACCAGCTGGAGCTCAGTCCCCAAGCTGGCAGGTAACAAGCATACCAATATATTAAATATTTGAGAACATCTTAAGCCATCTCTGATAGTAAAAGGAACTCAATTCAGGTCTACAGAGATGTGGTAAAAGCTGCAGGCTGAGATGGATAAACTACTTGAGACCAGATCTCAAGAGAGGCACCTTCTCACAGGAGGAAGAAGATTTTATCATAGAGATACATGCAATGCTTGGCAATAGGTCCTCTCAGCTCCATAACTGATTGTTTATTGTTTCCTTTTCCTTTCGTTCATGAACCGAATTACAATCTGTGTCCATGTTTTCTCCGAACAGGTGGTCTCAGATTGCAGCACAGTTGCCAGGAAGAACAGACAATGAAATCAAGAACCAGTGGAACTCGTGCATTAAGAAAAAACTAAGGCAGATAGGAATCGACCCAAATACTCACAAGGCCCTTTCCGAGATTGAGGGCACACAAGATAAGATTTCTTCAGGAACTAGAATCAATAACCAAACAGTTATAAAGGATTTGACGACAAATTCCGAAGGATACTGTTCTTCATCGAAGCTAAGTTGTAGCATTTCGACCACTACCCTTCCGGTGAGTTCAAATCCTTTTTTCTGGTTTAGCAACAGTAACATAGGATTTGGCATGAATCCAGAGCTGAGTTACAGCTCCATAACTTCAGCCCCACTTTCTACTTCAAGCTCTAATCTCTACAATTATAAGGAATTGAAGAACTTGCTTGATCTCCCATTTCGGGAGACTGGTAACACAAATAGCAGTAGCTGCAAATACAGTTCTTTTTTAAATGGTAGTTTGTGCTCAGGCCCAGAATTGACGACAGATAAAGGAAACAAATATCATCTACCAGGTGAAAATAGCGAGAGGAAGTGGTCTGAATGCCTTCATGGAAATCTCCAAGTTTCTTCGCTGCCCCGCTGCCAAATCCAGCCGTTACAAGCTGGGGAAGTCAAGGATGAAAGCCATTTTGGCATGGAAAGCTTGAATCTTTGCTTTCAAAATCAGCAACCTGGGCTGCTGCAGCTGCAGTCTTCGGATTTATATGGGAAGATTTTACAAAAAATTTAAACTGTGTTTGGTCATATTTAGTTATTTATTTTTATTTGATGAATCATTGAGAATGGAAGGAATTATGATGCCAAAGCTTGATCTTTTATCGACTGAACTTCAGTTTACAAAAGCCTGAAAATAAGCTAACAAGAACTGTAGCGATTGTCTTAATCGTCAATGGTTCTTGAAACTTGCAAATTTTTTTCTGCTGTAGAACTACGGTGGTAGTAAGGGAAAGTCTGCGGATTTGCAGCCTGTGATCGATTCAATATTTATGTGAAGGGAGGAAAGATTTAGGAATTAATGTTTGTCTTTTCTTATTTTTCTATATTTTTTATCAAAAGGCATTTCTTATGCATAATTCACTTTATTTTGATTTGTTTAACTTATTAAATAATGTTTGAGTTATTAGCGAATCTTTAATATAATAGTCAAGGCTTCTTTGAATATGAAAGAAGGTCATGACCTACGATTTAACATTTCAAAAGTACATGAAATGAAACCTAAAATTGTCATAAACCTATCTACTAACTCTCTCTTCTTCCTTCCACCCTACTTTGAATCACTCCTTTCGACACTTATTCTCGCTTCTTCTCTCATACTTTTTGCTACATTTTCATTGATAGCTTTGCAATTAAAATTTATTTTCTATTTTTTCTTCATTAATCATTTATGAGTCTTTATATCTTCTTGGTTTTCACGTTGTATATAAAAAATGTGTCAATGCAGATCTTACATTAATTCAACGGTTCAAAATAAGAATGTGTTATGGAGGAAGATCCTCTACAAGGAGATCATAGGACCCATCATGCCTATCAAACCAAGGTAACTATGTCAAAAATCGATGTGAGGCTGGTTGACCGGTAACAACCAAGCAGCTCACCCAAAAGCTCACCAGGAAGATGTCTGAATTATTAACCAGGGGAAAGCCAACTCAAGACGGATACTTATCCCACAGAAAAGCTCACCAGAGAGAAGGACAAGTTCACCAACTCAATATGGAAGCTTATCCTGCAAGTGATCTGATACACCTAAAATATATAGTATTTATGTACATATATTTATACCTATTTTTTAGATATTATGCTTTAATGAAAGATATTTGTGTGTTTTTTTTCAGGTACAATCAAATGGATGAAAAATTGTGAAATGAGTGAAAAAGAATCAAATTTGGAACAAAAATGAAGAAGGTGTGCAAAAGAACTGTGACACCTAAGCGCCCAAAACTGGCGCTTACGCATCAGTAAAACCGAGAAGGTCGCGCCTAAGCGCCAAGACCTTGCGCTTAAGCGCCAGAAGTTGTTACTCAATGATTCAATGAGTTTGGATGATTTTTTTAGAAGTTTTTGAAGCAACCCTTGATGAAAACTTAAGAAATAGTTAATGGACACGAAAATACATTTAATTAGCTTTTGAAAGGAGGCAACTCTTGGAAGATTCATTAAATGTGGACACATTTTGAAGAGACACCAAGACACCTTTTGGAAAATTATAAAAAAAAACTTGAATTGATGAACTCTCTCTCTCTCTCTCTTTTCTTCTTTTCGAGAGACTCTTCTACACATGTCGCCGCCCCCTTCTCTTTTTATTTTGAGTTTTAATTTTTATTGTAAGGGAATGACGAGATTCAAAGAAATTTCAAGAGTTTGGTGGAAATGATTTGAGATAAGTTTTTATCTTTGTGACTACAGTTGGTTTTAATTTAGGCTTCTTATTTATTTGCATGATTTATACTTTTAAACTTAAGCATGGTTGTGTTTTTTCCATGAATTTTGAATAGTTTTCTTTATCTTTTTCCTTAAAATGATAAGTTATTAAGTATTGGATGAAAGTTGTGTGAAGTATTAATCTTTAGGGTTGGTCAATGTTGGAAAAAAGTTGTGATGATTTTAAACCTTATACTTGATTTACTTCTTGATTTAGCATTTACTTCTTGATTTGGTCAATTAAGATGTTAATACCTTTTGTGAGAACATGTAAGATCCGAGATGGTATTGTCTAAGTCAACTAATGATAAGAATCACACCATGAATGAGAATGTATTTCATGTGGTTGAGTGTAAATAAATAGGGAAATAAACTTTGAAATGTGTAGAATTAGAGGACTTTAGAGTGACAGGATAAAGCCCTCAATTTGGTTTATAGTTTTAGGTTTTGATACAAGATGTTAGCCCCCAGGTGGAGGGAGAAAAGGGAATTCTAGAGTGAGAGCTAGTATCTTCCCTACATAACCCGTCTTCAAGACTATTCAAACTTTAAATTAGTCAATATCCTTTATAGCATCTCTAGTAAGTGTAAAGAATATTATTGCTTTTATTTGGCAAAACATAATTTGAATACTTCCATTACATAATTCTTATGCTTGTTACCGATTCATGATAAGAAAAAATATATTTTATTTATATTGTCTTGATTTTATAAATATCTAGTTAAGTTTAGTTAGTTATTTACTTTACTTTCATTTAGCAAATATTACAAAAAGAATTGAATTTTTATTCTTATTATAACATCTAAAGTTTCAGTAAGAATATTTTGTTAAGCAGAATTTGTTATCTAATTTCATCTGATTTTAGTTGCATATTGTCTTTTGTCCCTGTAGGTTCGATATTCAGGGTTTAATAAAAAGATCTTATATTACTTGATAATGATATGTATACTTGCGTAATATGTCATTTTTAAATATAATAATTGTATTCTTATTTGCTTCGAAGTCAAATTTTTGCCTAATTGTTGCCGATGAATAAGTCTTTTGACACCGTTGTAAAATAAGAATTATAAGTAAGAAAAAATTAAGATTATAACCGCATACATCATATTATCATATAAAATTGAGATCAAATTTTTTGCGCCGTTATCGGGGACAAATATAAAATTTTTGAAGAAATTTTTAGAAAGCAAATTTCTATTTTTAGAAAGTTTTGTTTAAACTTTTAGATTTATTATATAAATATTGGTGTTGTTTTTATATAAAGTCCTTATTTGTGTGATTTTATATTTTATGATGTTTCATAGTAATGTATGTGTAATTCAGGTTCTACAGTTCAGTGTCCTATGATTCTGAATTAGAAAGACTTATTATAAAATTTTAAAAAATCAAAAATACAGAAAAAAAAATTCAAGAAATGACAAACCAAAATCATCAAAATGCTGAAATTAACCATGAGTTTAGACCTTTAAGAGATTATGCAAAACCTACGGTGGATGAACTTCATTGTAGTATTCAAAAACATGTTGTAGTGGTTAATTCATTTGAACGTAAACATGTTATTATCCAAATTGTAAATAATTAATTTGGGGGAGCACCAACTGAAGATCCAAATTTACATCTTGCCAATTTTCTAGAATTGTGTGCACATTTAAATATGTGGTGTATCAGATGATGTTATAAGACTTAAACTTTTTCCTTTCTCATTGAGGGATAAGACTAAGATATGGTTACATTCGTTAACACCTAGATCTATCAGAACTTGGGGTGGTTTAGTGCAGAAATTCCTTGATAAATATTTTTCACCATAAAAAACTGTGAAGTTTAGAAATAATATTAAATCTTTTTGTCAGTTTGAAGGAGAATCTATTTATGTAGCATGAGAACAATTTAAAGAGCTACTGAGAAAGTGTCTACACCATATTATACTAGATTGGTTAATAATTTAAACATTTTACAATGAATTAGCTGGATCTCTTAGATCTATTATCGATGTCGTTGTTAGTGGTTCATTGATGTCAAAATCATTTCATGAAACTTATGATTTAATTGAAGTGAATTGAATAGTCGACTGCTAATAATTTTCAATGACCTTCTAAGAGGGTAAATCCTAGAAAAATCCTAGAAAAGTAGCCAATATTCACGAATTTGATGCTTTTGCAATATTAGCAAATCAAGTTGCTACAATTTCAAGGAAGTTGACCAAATTGGAATGATTTTTTCTCAACCAATTGCAATTATTGAAGAAAATTTATTAGGCCAAATGGTAGATTCTGAAGCATCATGAGAAACTTTGAATGTCATAAACAACAAGCAGAACAACCCAAATTCAAACTATTATAGCCTAAGTTGGAAGAACCATCCTAACTTTAACTGGAATAATACTTCGGGTGTTAATAATCAGCAATGGGAGAACAACAAAATAAACTCATTAGGAAACTGGAACAACCAAGGTAATAGTAATTACATACCTACTTTTCCTCTAGATTTTAACAGTAATCCAAAATTCAAGGAGAAAAATTTATTTATATAAGAAGTGGTGTTACAAATGGGAAATCAATTATAAAGTCATTGAGCTACTATTAGAAATATTGAGAATCAATTGGGACAAATAGCAAATTGATTAATTAATAGATCCCAAGTAACACTTCCTAGTAATACAAAAGTAAATCCAAAAGACCAGAATAAAGAGCAAGTAAAAGCCGTTCAACTTAGAAGTGGAAGAGAGTTGGGAGGTAGAGTTCAAAAAAAGATTGAAGTAGAGATAGAAGAAATTGAAGAGTCTGAAGAAGACGCGCCGAAAGGTTTAGAGAGACTTATTTCTCCACTTAAAATTGATATGGAAAAACCACCACCTCCATTTCCTCAGAGACTTCGTGAACAAAAGTTGGATAAGCAATTTTCAAAACTTATGAAAATCTTTAAGAATCTTACAATTAATATTCCACTTGTTGAAGCCTTAGAAAAAATGTGAAGTTATATGAAATTTATGAAGGATATTCTTAAGGAAAAGAAAGTTTGAAGATAACGAGACCGTTGCACTCAGTGAGGAGTGCAGTGTTATAATTCAGAAAAAGCT
>NW_018164792.1:36708-79152 GCF_001263595.1 Phalaenopsis equestris | reverse complement strand
AGAGCAATGATAGATGTGAAGAAAGAGGAATTAATTATGCACATCAATGATTAAACAGTTACATTTAATATTTCAAAATCAATGAAGTATTCTGCAAAAGGTAAAGATGATGAATGTTACAGAATGAATGTAATAAGATATTCGAGTGAATGCAATTTCAAAATAACTTTTGAAGAGAAATGTAAAATGAAAGAGTTGGAACATGAATACAAAGAGGAATTAGAGTAATTTGAAGATTTTTATAAGGAAGATTTGAATTATGTTCGAGAAAGTTTTGAAGTTTTGGACACGACAGAAAAAGATCTCCTAAACTTGAGTTGAAGTTACTTCCTGAACATTTAAAATATCCATTTTTAGGTGATTCGTCAACATTACCAGTTATAATTTCTAAAAAGTCTTCAAATGTTCATATAGTACCTAAGCACTGAAGAAGTCGCGCTTAAACGTCAGCTCACGTAAACTGATTTGAGAATGGTTTAAAGTGAAAAATTGAGACGAAAATCTCCATTTTACCCCGACTTCGTCTTCTTCCTCTAGTTTTCGTGATTTTGAGTGTTAGGGCTTCCTCTAAAGTGGAAATTTCTTGGTGGATTTAAGCCAAATTTGTTATATTTGATCTTCTTGAGGTAAGAGCTTCACTTCTATGTAAAATTTTTTTATTTTCACCATGTATTTTGAGCACATTATGGATTTGACCGAAAACATGGGAAATTTTGAGAAAACCCTATGGAAAATACAGAGAAATGACATTTTAAAGATTTAGAAGTTGAATTTAGTGATTTAGAGTTGAAGGATTTACTATAAATTTTATGTAATTTTTAGATATGTCCCCAAGAATGAAGAGGAGTAAAGGGAAGGCCCATTATGATTCGAGCAAGTTTGTTAGCTCGAGAGCTCATGACAGATATAGCGACCCACTGCAAGCACTGCAGTTGAGCAAACTAATTTTTGAGAGATGTTTTAAAAGTCCGGTTTGAGCAGTGGAAGACTTGATTGTTCACCGATAGTGGAAAGTTTTTGTCGTTTTTCTGTTGTGGCTGTGATTTTTGTTGTTCGGAAGTTTTACGCTAATCTCCCTGAAGCTGAAGAAGATTAGGTCATGATTCGAGGAAAATTAGTGAATTTCTCCCCTAAGCTAATAAATTTGTTCTACTAGTTGCCCCCTAGTACGTTGTGTTTTTATTCAAACTATAGTCTGACTGAGAAGGAGTTGGAGGAGATCATATCATCATTGACCGGTGGAAGAGGACTGTGAAAGATTACAATTGAAAGAAGAGTTAACTTCCCTGCATTAAAGTTAGATGCTATATCAAAGACGTGGCACTACTTTATTTATGCTCGCTACTACCAAACAAAAACCTCAGTGAAGTTACTCGAAATAGAGCTACCTTAAATTGTTTCATTGACATTGGATCTCTTATTTATCAGACTATCACCAGTTTTGTTGTCGCTGCTACTATTGCCGGTTTGGGATTTGCATCCTTGATCTTTCTATGTGAGCAGGTAGGTGTTAGATTCGATAGCTGGGAGGAGATACTGTAGCCGCTAATGCCCATTACAAGTGTTAATGTGAAGTCTTATTCACAACATTCGATATTTGCTGGAGAGGAGGATTTTCTAGAAATTCAGGTGTTCTACTTCTAATAATGGTGTACATTTAATAACCTAAAAAATAATAGAGAATTCATGTGAATTTATAAGAACAAACTTGATAAGTGAAACTTACTATCTAAGATAAAAATAATAAAGCATGACATAAATTAAATCTATAAAAAAAGTCAAAGTAACAAAAGATTTTATATTAAAATAATTATCAATAGTCCATAAAATACCATATTATTAATATAGTAATCCCTTAATGGTACTTATTATATGCTAGAGTTTATAAAAGTATATATACAAAAAAATATTTAAGGCCTTCATATGCCAAAATGTTCCTTTGTAAGCAATTATATTCATACTTCCATAAATGACTCATCTATCAATATCATGTTACTCTATATTTTTTATCCATATTCAATATATCTGTAAAGCTATAAAAATAAAGTTATATCATGCATGCTCTAATACCCCATTGTATTCATTCTATCATAAGGGAAATCTTTATTAATCTTTTCAAAAGCCATCAATAAGCCTATTTTAGAGAATAAAGTAATTATAGAAGATTTGAAATCATATAAAGTTCATTACCCAAAAAAACAATACCAATAATATCGTTACCTTTAATAATAATAGTTTGGGCATAATTAATAATATCACAAAGAATATTATTAAGTCTATCAGCTAAGAATTTGAAAATAACTTTATAAAAAGAGTTATAAAAATATATATATGACAAAATCATTAAGACTTTGAGCCCCGTGGTTTTCAGGAATTGGAGGTGCATGATATAGCTTTATTTTTAGTTTAATTTAGTTTATATTATAGTTTAGTCTAACATAAGTTCTATTCTTAGTTTATAAATGCAATCATTAGGATTTATATTTTCATTAATTTTGTGTGTTAAGTTTAAGTTTAAGTGGGCTTTATGTTTGAAGTTAGTTAAATTTTTATTTTGTGTTTACTTGCTTAAAACTAAGTTTAGTTTTATTTATATTAACTTAAATTAAATTAAATTTAAACTTAGTTGTATTTTAGTATAGGTTATTGGATGATCTTGGTTGAATGTTAAGTTAGGTTTAAATTTTTATGCCTTAGTTTAAGTATATATTTAGTTTTGATTAATTTTAATTTATGGTTTATTTAGATTAAATTAACTTTGTAAAATGATTTAGTTAGAATTAAATTTATGCTTAAGTTAAATTAATTTTGATTTTGTTTAATTATACATGCTAGTTTAAGTTGATTTTAACATAATCTTAGTTAAGTTCTATTTAAATCAAATTTTGATATTTGACTAAGTTAAGCTTAGGTTTGTCTAGGTTTTGGTGATAATTAAGTTATTTTAGGTTTAGATTTAAGTATTAACTAGTTTTATTTAATTTTTAAAAATGACATAAGTAAGAATTAAATTATATTGTAATTTTAACCAAACACAAACCCAACTGGCCACACATGAGCAAGAGCTCAGAGGGGTTCACTTAGGACTAAAAGCCAAGGAATAGGGACTGAGTCACCCAAACCGGGACTAGCTAACCAGATCAAAGCCAACTAGGCCAAACCAAAACCAATTAACCATTTAGGGACACAAAATATGATCTTAGGTCTAGAGAGAAGTGGTCAAAGGCAAATTGGCAGAAATTGAGCTAAATATAGGTAAACACATTATAAGTAAATCCTTATAAAATATTAAGTATCATAATATAATATAACACCATAATAAATAATATCCAACTAAACATGATCTTTTTTATGTTATAAAATTAACAAAATTTAATAAAACCATTCTTTAGTATGTCGTGTTTGTTCTAAAACATCCTTAATGTGTTCTTATATCAAAAACTTTCAAGTCAATGAAGCACATGCATTACTTTTCGCATTAATTGCATATACATCATTTTCTTAATATTCTAAATACTAAATATGTTCTTACAACAATATTATCATGTTATTACATGCCCAAAATTATTTTAATTTGTACATAAATCATACAAATAGACTATAAATATAAAAAATCACTCATCTTACATGATCCAACTTATGGTATGTAAAATACATATATTATTCTAGGCACTAAAATTATATAAGTATTATAACTCATAGATGCTATGCAAGGATAAAAAATTTTATGAATGTAAACTCCCTAAGTTAAGTATGATTCATAAAAATTAAGCAATTACTTGTTTTGTGATTTAATTGGATGCAAACACAAAGTTATACATTTTTTTAATTATAGCACATATGATAAGATATATGCAAATTTAATTAAATTTATCAATTCTATTCCTCCACACCTAACAATAATTAAGCTTTTTAAAGGATGCCTAAGGAACTTAAAAATTATAATATACTAAAATTGTATATCATGCTTATCTCTATGTGTTATATCTATTAGCATGTTAAGAAAGCTCAAATATAATTATTTCAAATATTACGCTAGCAATTATTTGCATCACTCTAAGTATCTCCATTACATAGTTAAATAATCAAAGCTAGCATAAAGACTAAATTAAAATTTTCTTCAATTTAACTCTAAGAGAGTTTGGGTGATGTCTAGCATATTAGTATATATACCTTGAAAGTAGACTAAAACTAGTAAGTCATCAAATTTCTACACAAGTAAATCCCTACTATGACTAAGCTGAATAGATCATAATTTTACTCCCTAACACTTGCCACATCCTTCCTTTTGGGTGTAGACAAAACTTAATGAAAAACTCAATATGATTGTGTAAGATAACAAATTTAGAGTCAAATCCAATTAGTATAATTATATTTAACCACAAATATTATCAAAGCATCTAATTCAAAAAAAATTCATTGATTTAACCACCCAATTAAATCAAAACTCAATTAACATATTGAAAGAATAAATAAATATTAAATAGACAAAAAGCTTTTAACATTAATTGCCTTATAATGACAAACTCAAATCACAAATCTATTAAATCTTCTAATAATTGTGTACATTTAATAACCTAAAAAATAATAGAGAATTCATGTGAATTTATAAGAACAAACTTGATAAGAGAAACTTACTATCTACGATAAAAATAATAAAGCATTAGACATAAATTAAATCCATAAAAAAAGTCAAAGTAACAAAAGATTTTATATTAAAATAATTATCAATAGTCTATAAAAGACCATATTTTTAGTATAGTAATTCTTTAATGGTACTTATTATATATTAGAGTTTATAAGAATATATATACAAAATATATTTAAGGCCTTCATATGCCAAAATTTTTCTTTGTAATCAATAATATTTATACTTTCATAAATGACTCATCTATCAATATCATGTTACTTTATATTTTTTTCATCCAAATTCAATATATCTACAAAACTATAAAAATAAAGCTATATCATGCAGACTCTAATATTTTTATTCAATGGATTAAAGCTTGTACGATAGAGTTATTTTTATCTGTTATTATTAATGGTGATATAAATGACCATATCCCAACATAGTTGGCTTGCATCAAGATTTATCTTTTTTTAATCTTCTTTTTTTTGTTATTATGGATGTTCTTTCTTTTATGTTGAATGCTCAAAATAATAATATTATTCAACCTGATTTTAAAAATATTTCTTATCTTATATATGCTGGTAATTTACTAATTTTTGGTAAGGCTTATCATATATGCATTGTATAACGAATACTTTACATACTTTGGCTGCTAATTTTCTTTTTTGTTTATTTTACTTTTCAAATATGTTCAGCCTTGTATGCAATAGTGCTTATGTGATAGTAGTGGACAAGCTTTTACCTTAGAATTATCTTTGTATCGCTATTAGGCTTCTAAAATTAATATTTTAAAATTTCATAATCTTATTCATATGCTTCATAATTTGTCGGTTGGTTAGAAGCAAAAAAGTCTTGTCTTATTTTGGTCGATTATATCTTATTAAATATACTATTTAGAGTTATCATTATTATTGATGTAGTTCCACCTCGTTGTTTAAATACTTTAGGAAAAATTCTTTTCTGTGATCAGTAATTGTTTTTTCATAATAACAATGAAAACAATATGAGTACTATAACTTGTAATGTTGTTATTTTTCCTTAGTTTATTAAGGGTTTATTCCCTCTTTAGATAATATTAATTTTATGTGTAAAACTAAAATTATTTGGAAACGTTGTTAACTCTAATTCATTTTTAACAAACTGGTGCTATGTCACTATGATTCTATCTGATTTAACGCTTATTCTAATGCTTTATATATTTTATGAATGATCTTACAATGGCAGCCATTAAAATTAGAAGATGTCTTTTATTTCAAGTGAATTGCATGAGAAATCTTCTTGTTTTTTATCTTTGGTTAAATGGTTCTTCATTGAATGAGAATTTTGGAAATTTAGATTTGATTGGATTCTTTTTCTCAAATTTATGAAGCATGGTGATGTTTTATCTAATTGTGGAGTTATTTTCTCAACATTGGGATTTTATTGATGATTGCCTCCATTTAATTAATAGTATCTTGGCTGTTGATAATAGTACTAGTTACTTTTGTAGAGGGATAGATTGCTATTCCAATAAAATTTTCATCAGTATATTTATAAGAATTTATCTTGCAGGAATTGGAATAGGCTTGTTTGGAACAAAAGCTATTATTTTAAGCTGGCTTTTCACACTTGAAGAATCAATCATGGGCCAAAATATTCGTAATGTTCTTAATACCAGGGACATAAATGATAAATCTTAGTTGATTTCTTTGTTTTAATCATTTAGAAGCAGATAATCTTCCTCTAATGCTCTTTTTCTCATAATCTTTTGATTGAATCCCTAATGGTGAGTTTTTTATTGATGTCAGTAATCAATCTCAAATTATTTAGCATGCTCATAACAATAACTATAAAGTTATTAAGAAGTTTTATCTTTTACTTGTTCAAGGTATTGCATCAAATTTGGTTTGAAATAAATTGAAGAATCTTCAAAATTTTGCACACCCCAATTGAGGTTATTATTAAAAATACTCATTAGATGGTTAAACAAAAAAAGGTGGAAATTAAGTAGTCTCTAATTATATTAGGGATTTTTATAATTTTTATGTTTTATTTTGATCTAGTCTCTTCGTTGCACCTCTCATGCTTATTGGGTCTTTCCTTGGTTGTTTTCTTGTTGTTAGATTTGTATGAATATTTGGTTATATTATTTTGTTGAGTTTGTTGAAAAAGCTAGAGTTTTTTTTTTAGTTTTTATGTCATCCAGACATTATTTTAGAAATCAAAAGTGTTTTTTGGGAATTCATCTTTGCATTCCAGATTTTATTATGGAATGGGTTGTTGTTATCATTTTTTATCAGCCTTCTTTTTTTTTTTGATGTACTTCTAGTAGTTGGATGGTATTCTTTTGTATTTATTTAGATTAAGATTCAACCTCTTTAGAAGTACTTATGGTTTCGCTATTATATCATTTTTTTTTTGTTATCTTTTGTGTGATGTTTCTTGGATGCTCTAGTTTTTCCTCAAATTTGGATGGAGTCCCTTTGTTTTGTTTGATGGGTTTACCCGATCTCTCTGAATTTTTATAAAATTTTGTTCTATGTTGTTTAGATCATTGGGAGATTTTCTGACAACTCCATATTTTTACTATAACTTCCTACTAGAAATGTGATAGTCATGTCTTTTGGATTCTGTGCTTGAAAGATTCATTTGGTGTTTTTCTATATATTCTCTGTTAATGTTGTTAATGGCTTTAAAGATCTTTCGCAAGTGTTGAGGTCCTTCTTCAACAAGTTTTCTATTGAAGGTGCATTGTTGGTCTTCTTAGTGACTATTTTGATTCTTTAGAGTTAAAAGACCTTTGATTTCATTGAGGATGCTAGCCTACTTACTTTTAGCTTTGATAGACTCTTATAATTCATGCAATCTTGTTTCTTTTAGAATAAAGTAGGGCAAGACTCTCAATTTTCCCAAGAAAATAATAAATAAATGTTTGTTATAGAATTTAAAAGCATAAAACCTAGGTGGTGTATGCAAATCTTTATATATATATATATAT
Source organism: Phalaenopsis equestris (assembly GCF_001263595.1). Classification (NCBI taxonomy): domain Eukaryota; kingdom Viridiplantae; phylum Streptophyta; class Magnoliopsida; order Asparagales; family Orchidaceae; genus Phalaenopsis; species Phalaenopsis equestris. The sequence continues at coordinate 71,545 of NW_018164792.1, read as the reverse complement.
ATATATATATGATATAGCTTTATGGAAAGAGAAGATATATGAGAGACTAGAATTTCAGAGATACTTACACACCACAATCTCGTCATTGTCTTTGATGCTTGCAAACCATAGAAATTCAGGGTTTTTTTTTTTGTTTTGGGCGAAATCGGAAGACACAAAACTATAAGTTGTCAAAGGAGAAGTGAGATTTGTGAGGACTTAAAGTTTATTTTAAGGGACATTTCTTACATACCACATGAGTCATATAAGTTCAAATCTAACTCCAAAACTTTATAAAATAAATATATAATTATCAATTAATCAAAAAGTATTATTAATATAATAAAATATTACTATTAAATCTATAATTAAATTATTTATTGTTAATTAAATTTATTAAAATATTATATCATATATGATACGAGTTATCATCGAGCTAAATATCGAGTATTTAATAATTTACTTAATCAACAACAAACGAGTTTGTTCATGAGCATAACTGAACAAGTTCCACTATGTTCATGTTTAGTACATTTAAACTTCGAGCTTTTAAAAATTATTTAACTTTGTTTATTTACTAATACGATCGAACATAATCGAGTCTTAATTGAACTGAGTTCGAGTTGTTCATGGAGTAGATTGGTTCGTTTACAACCCTAAATGCCGGTGACTTGATACATTCTAAACTCAGCCAATTCGGTCGAATTAAAAATACATCTTAAAAATCTAGAGGGATGGTTTGAATTTTATTAAAATTATACTTTACATTCCTCATACTTCAAAGTTGAAAGCAAATAATTGATACAGCAGCTAATGGAATGGCAAGGAAAATGATAAGGATTCGTAATTAATTGACTATTTGTCGTATAAATACAGAATAATTGAAAACTTAATGTGGCAAAAGGGTGCAAAAAGATGAGCCCCCCGCGTTTCTGAAAGACTAATTACCATTTTGCTTAAACTGATTGTCATTACGGGCGGATCCGGGCGTTCCCATTTTGAAGAAGGCCGCCCACTGATGGGTTGGCAAAACTGCTCGTTATTCACGAGCTGCTCGTGTTCGACTTGTTAAGAAGCTCGTGTTCGACTCGTTAATTTCGTTCGATAAGCTAACGAGCCGAACACAAACAAATATGTGTTCGTTAATGTTCGGCTTATTTTGGATCTAAATACTATTCATCAAGTTTATATGTATAAGTAGTATTTTAAAAAAATCTAATTGACTACAGGGCTACAAAGATTTATAATCAATTAACATATTGATTAAGAAAATAGAATAAAAATTTTTAAATTAGATTCAAATGATATTTTAATATAAATAATAATTTTTAAATCTTGCTCAAACCTTTTTTGTCTTATGGCTACATAATTAAGATTGTTAAAAGGACACTTTGTTCGTGAACAGCTCGTGTTCGGCTCCGTAGACAAACCACGAGCTGAGCCAGCTCGTGTTCGGCTCGTTTACACCCCTATGTGTCGTCCCATACCACATTAGGGCATCTAACTTTCAACACAGCACTAGTGAGTATCGCAATATGCAGCATTACAGACAGCCACAGGTCATTTGCGCATTAAATAGCAACCAACTGGCTCAAAATAAAATATTATATATATATATCAAGTTATACGAGCCATAGCCATCCCTCATGCGCCTTAAGAATTCGAGTATGTATGTGTGTGTGTGTGTGTGTGTGTGCGCGTGTGTGCGCGTGTGTGTGTGTGTGCGCGCGCGCGTGTGTGCGTGCTGCGGATCAAATATATTTTATAGCTGCAGCTATGTACTTAAATAAGTTACAAAATTTATAGAATGTTTAAATGCAATGTACATACAAAGAAATCAATTCGTGATGGAATAAGATAGCTAGTTGTAATATGAAAATAGAGTTCAAAAAAAATTCTTCAAGCGTCCCAATTACTTTTACCCACCCAGGCACCACATCTTAGCCACAGGATTCATTTTGGAAGGCTGGGATTTAATCCAGCAAATTTATTCATAAAAACCAATTTTGCTGTGTCGAATTCAACCAATTTAAAATGAACTCCACTGATGGGATTTGGAGTAATCAAACCCATTGACAATGGAACATATACTACAATAACAAAGCTCCAGATATCGGAAGCAAGGAACTTCCACTTGGTGAGCAGACTGGATGTCCTGAAAACTCACGGAGCACGGAGCTGTTATTCACTGCTTAGATATGAATATGAAAATTCAAATGGTGTATTATCCGAGAATTCAATGTCTTCCATTGAATACAAGGTTGTGGCAGGTTTGATCACAAGGATATGGACAGTCAATGATCTTCACTTGAGACCGATCAAAGTACCAATCACCAACAGATTCTGCAATTCTCTGCACGACATTAGTTAATTTGTTATCAGTGGAACCTGTAGGGATTATAGCCTGAAATATTTGGGCATTCTTGTATTTATAGCTTCAACATGAGGGAAAAGTAGGTTCCCTAAATAGGAGTCAGGCTGAAGATGAGTTCATATCTAAACTATGAATGATCTTCATATATAGCAGCGATGAAAAGAATAGAAAATGACCAATGCCTTCAAATCACCTCAATAAGGGGCAGCATCATAAGACATAAGATGTACTTCTAAAAGAGCTCAGCATAAAATCAATTTTATTATGATGTTTTGAAAAATAATTTAAAAGCATAATACTAAGTTAAGTGTTGTTGAGATGAGAAAGATTAGGTGGATGAGTGGCTTTACACTTAGAGACAAAATGCGAAATGAATATATCTGTGATAGGGTTGGTGTAGCTCCTGTGACGGACAAAATTACAGAAAGTCGTCTTAGATGGTTTGGTCACATTAAGCCTCGACCATCTGACGATCCGATTAGGAGAGTAGGTGTTTTAGATTTGACTTATGTTAAGAAAGGCAGAGGTAGACCCAGGAAGACATGGGCTTATTTATAAAAAATGATCTTAAGTTATTAGAACTACATGAAAATATGACACTAAATAGGGCACAATGGAGAAAAAGGATTCATGTAGCTGACCACACATAGTGGGATTAAGGCTTTGTTGTTGTTGTTGTTGTTGTTGTTGTTTTGAAAGATAATTTTTATCACCATCCCTTTTTATGGAGGCTGGCTAAATGGAGATTAAAGTTGTGCCCGAAACATGAATGGTCCAACACGATCAACGCGAAGGCATGTGTTTGAGTAAGATTCCATCGCTAAGATTTTCACCCCTTCAATTATTTATATGAACTAAATAGCACACCACTACCGTTATGACAGATTTCCTTAAAATAAATTACTAATTCTAAATAGAAGGTTTCCATCAATATAAAGTATCATGCACTAGATGTCCCATTCAATCACAAGGCGTGCGCAATTGCTCTCGAGCCTTCCTTAACCATGATTGAAAGAATTAAGACTCACAGCCACCAATAACTACATGAGCCTATCTTAATTGAATCACCAACTTCAATATGACCTGTTAGGTATAGGGGCAAAGGCACCAAAATGGGGAAAAATCTTCTGTCCGGACTCCGGATTACCTCTACTTGTAGACTCCCAATAATATACCGTCATGTGTGTTATATCGGGCCCACCTAAAAAATATTAAAGTGGAATCGTGGACTTCGTAATAACCCTGAAATAACCTCCGTGGTTCCAGTTCAAAAATCCTGAAGTAACCTCCCCGAAATAACACCGTAGAGATTATTTCGGGTTTATTTCTGAGTTATTTTGGAGTTATTAAAGAGAAACTCATATATTCTACTTCAATAACCCTGTGTTATTTCGGGGTTGTTGAAGTGGAACTGCGGAGGTTGTTTCAAGATTATTTCGGGGTTATTGAGATTATTTCGAAGTTATTGAATTGGAATATATGAATTTTTCTTCAATAACCCCGAAATAATCTCGAAACAACCTCCGCAGTTCCACTTCAACAAGCCCGAACTAACCATCGCGATGTAGCACACGTGACGGCATATTATTGGAGTCCGCGCATAAAGCTACGCCCGGGTTTTGATAGAAAATTTTTCCCCAAAATGGAGCATCATAAACTAGTAGTCAAATGATGTTTTCAACCCATTCATTGTGAAGCTAAATCCAATACTCGGACATACCTTAACACCATATGATATCAAAAGTGCAACTAAAACTGAAACATCATTATCTCTAACTTCAGGAAAATAAAAGGCAATCAGAGGACATGAAGCTGATCTTTATGAAGCAGTTACATGATATAAATGCAGCCGTTAAGTAATTTCCACCACAAAGAATTGGCACAGCTAGAAACAGCATAAAAGGAATGCCACCCTTATTAAACATTTTTTTCATGTATGAATAATGTTCTCTTTAATTTTTCTAAGCCATCTTAGTTGATTGAAACTCAAATTAGTATCATCCTTGATTACTCAGGATGACATTCAAATTGTAATATAAATAGTGAAGGAGAACAAGATACCATGCTAGATTAATTGAAAAAATTCCATCACAAATACTTATGTGATACTTGCAAAAAACTTTTGAACAACTACAAGGCATATCCTTGTGCTACAAAACATAGGATATTCTCTCCTGCTTACAATGTATTTAATTTAAATATATATTTAAACTTCTCTATATACCAATTACCTGTGTTTCATATTCGAACTAAGTCTTGAATCAAAGTATGAATAAAACACCATCAAATAATTGTCATTTAATCAAACAAAATAACCTAAATGAGGTATCAATGTATATGATAATATAACGCGAGAAACTTGTGACTTCTCTCGTGTTTAATTCACTCAAATGGCATTGGAAAAAAAAAAAGAATGACATTTGAGAGTGATAACAAAAGTGAGGAGGGTTAAGGAACCACACAAGTCAGAAAAATTAAGCAAGTTTGAAACAGAGGCTGTTTTGTTATGGATATATCGTATCTTGCCAAATAACAAAAGCACTCCAAATTTACTCGATGAAAACGTGAAAACAAAAAAAAGAATAACGAAATTTTGGTTATGATGAAAATAATTGATGTATATGAGATTTTTCTTTATTGAGAATGCATGTGAAGAAATCATTAAAAAAGATTCTCATTAACTAGCAAGTTTCTTGAGCATAAAAAAGGTCACATCTTGGTAAAGTTATTGGCCCTAATCAAATTAAACAAGTAATTTGTTGGATCATGTAGTTGGGCAACATAGGAATGTGAACTAGAATAAAAATAAAAATAACAATAAGATTCCATAATTAGCTTTACTCACAGATTTTGGCACTAAAATAAAATTCGAAAGTATCGATCAATTAAGCATTTAATTGACCGAGTTTGCTTGATGATTAGTGGGGTAATTATCTAGGCTAAAATATTTAATCGCGTGAAATCAAACACATATTTCCCAATTAATCAAAAAGTTTTCTTAGTTTTTTGCTAAGTTAAAATAACTTTTGTGAATCAAAATAAAAAATAGACTTTTCATCATAAGAGCAACAACGCTCCACAATCCTTGATGATGACTCTAGTTACTAGTTGGGACTAGCTCTCATTCCTCTCCAACAATCTTCAGGGATATTTGACTTTCTAGGGTTGATTTTGAGAGCTTCATTGTTAAATTCTCTAGGGAATTGTATGCGTTCATGAAGTGTTTATTTGAGGCATAGTTTTCTTAGTGTTCATTGTTAAATTCTCCTTAATCCATTGTGTTTTCTTACTTGTTTTAACAGCCATTTTGAAAATGGGTTGAGAATTCTTTTGCATATTCCGCTAGCACTCGTACCCACTAAAACCTAGGTATGTTTTGAAATGATTCCATCAACAACAATTAAATATCGAGCTAGCCTAGCCATAAAGAGTAATTCTAGTTGTCGAGTATATAAAAATGTAGGGTTTGTATGAAGGTTTCTCCATGTACAATAGCAAAGGGAAAGTGGGTTTCCCAAAAGGCATGCTTCAAATGTGTATGTAGAAAGCTCGTGTCAAACGACATTAATATTGATTTATATTTATCTAACATTTATTCTTTTTATATAGTTGGGCCTTACATTTGCATTTATAGTGGGGATAATTTATTTATATTTAAGTGACAAGGAACATTGAATTTCACTTCTTAATGAGAGTCAACTAAGTCTGTTTGAACGGGATATAATTGAGTTACCAATCTTGAAACTCATCTTCAAAATAATGAGAATTGAGTTCCAATATTAAAGACTAAGAAGTCACCTTAAATTTATCTTTTTTGGCTTTTAAAAACATAATAATAATAATAATAAATTAGGATGAGTGAAAAGATAACTTTTACTTAAAATTAAAATTATAACAATATAATAAAAATTAATATGAAAGATGATAAAGAAGAATCACACTACAACCTAAATAAACACAAGAATAGTGTTCTCGCCATAGAAAAAGAAAAGAAAAAGTTTGAGGAAGAAGAAGGTAGAAGATCCGTTTATGTTTGAGATTGAGGAGAAAATTAAAGACCGTCCAATATTTTCAAGGTCGGATGTACACTAAATTATTTATTTTTTTCACTTGCAAAAAAAAAAAGATGTAATGCTTGATGAATGAAGTGTGTGAACGTCAAATCATGTACTTTATATTAATTTGCAAGGGTTTTCTATCTGTGCAGATGAGATTATGGTATTTTTCTTGTTAGTGCATGTTGTATGGTGATAACCTTAAAATCTCTCTCTAATTTTATGTACATAACTGCAAATAAGATTTTGCTGCATGATTTGAAATGGGATGACTCCTTTAAGATGTTAAGCCATGTTTTAGCAGATTGTAATGTTGGAGCATTTAGGATGAATCAAATGGCATTAGTATATTACATGAAATCTTTATGAATGGATACCACATAACTGATTTTACATGAACTTGTAACAAAATGAAATGATGTCTTTGAGATGCAAACAATCTATTTTGCTATGTTAGTTTGTATAAAAAGTATGACAATAAACTGATCCACAGGTTGATATATGAACTACGATTCCTTGCAATAGGGTAAGTTGACAAACTTACCTTGTATTTGAGACCTTACCTCACATTTGAGATCATCGAAAGACAATGTCATTCTACCCGGAGTAAAGAGGTTATGATACCAAGCACATTAGTTTGGGTAAATTGTGTGGTCGATAAGCATGATTGACATAACTGATATAGAAGCCATGTAATTGGCATTTTTCTCTCTTGGAAAATTTGGCAAGGTTAGGATGATGATTTGGAGTATAGTTTGTGCTCCTATAGTTGACGCCAAGAATCTTACAATATGACCATACATCTTTTCTAGTTTTAACACTGAATGAAATGAATTAGGGTGATGAGGAATAATATGAATATTTATGTTATGTGCTAATATTTTTATGAGAGGATAAATGATTAAAATTGTGTATTTCATCAGGGATTCTGCACATCTATTGGTACTATAGGATTATAAGTTGTTATTCATAACTTATACCTCTATAAAAACTATTAATTACAATATAATGAAAAAGATATTATAAAACTTGCACATATTTATTCCCTTGAAAATCTAAGAAAAACATTTTCCCCCGGTAAGGGCCAACATATTGTCGCATTAATCGCAATGATGGACCTCCAGCTTTGCAGCTCATAGATTGTCAAGCCTCTAAGACTGCATATACTCCTCCAGCTGTAAAGTAAATAATATTTATGCCTAATTTTGAGAAGATATTCAAAAATATACTACTTGGTAATCCTTTGCTTAGTATGTCAGCCAACTAATTGTGTTTGAGCATATGAAATACATATCAATCCATTTTCTAATTATTCTTTGAAAAAGTGCGATTTAATGTTATACGTTTGATTAAATCATGTCAGATTGGACTTCTTGTGCAAACCACTTTCTAAATTTTCTTTGTTAAAATGCTGATCAACTTCCATGTGTTTGCTTTAATTATGTAGGATTGGATTACATGTGATAATAGTGGCCAATTTTTTTTCATTTTATTCTTAAGTCATACAAGATAATTTAAACCCATAATAGTTCATAGATCAATTGGCTATTGTCCAAAATTGAACTTTAATATTAGATCTAACGACTGATTGTTTCTCGCTTCTCCAATTGATTAGATTCTCAACTTTGAAAATGCAATAACCACTAGTAAACATCTTATCCATGACGAATCCTACCCAATCAGCATATGTGTACTTCAAAGTCCATCTTCTTTTTTTAATAAGATCTTTTCCCATTCTTTCTTTAAGGTATTAAATAGTTTTCTATGACATAATAATGCATTTTATTTTAAATTAGCTTAGACCACTTACAGCATAGGTAATGTCTGAAAATAAATAAGCTTTCCAATCAACCTTTAATACGAACCCTTGTCAACTTCTGGGCCATCCCCTACCTCTCTAAGTTTGTGAAAACAGTTAATCAGACAGTTAATCAGAAATTCAATCATTCTTGTTTCATTTAGTGGAGCTATGATGTATTTTTATTGAGAGATAAATATCACAACCTTTCAGTGGGTCACTTCAATTCCAAGAATATTTAAACCTTCTCTGTTCTTTGTATTTAATTTCTTTATTGACTTTTCTTCTTTTTTTTTTTTTTTTTTTTTTTTGAAACCGTCTCCCGTTATAATTATGACATCCACATTAGAAAAAAAATTTTGCGTTTATTAGACATTCTATGAATAGAGTGTAATCTCCTTGTTTAAAATTCATCCATTCTATGAATTCAGTGAACTTCTCAAACCATTTACTTGAAGATTGTTTCACAGTTCAAATAAATCTTTTTTTGGCTTACATCCATGGTTAGTAATGAAATCATTATTAAAACAAACGAAAAATCCATATAGGCTTCTTCTTTTGAATTACCACATGGAAATGCATATTTTACATCCAACGATTGTAAGGAACAATTAAGGTTGCCTACTAGGGACAACAATATTTGGATGGTATTTAGCTTTGCTATTAGTACGAAGGTTTTTCCAAAATAAACCTTATAGGTTATGGCTATTGCTATGTTTTGTAAGTTTAGCTTTATGAGTTTCGGGTGTTACACTTACATGCTATTTGATAATATATACTTCTATCTAATGAAAAGGCAAATGTCAAATCTTCACTAGTCAACCAAGTGTATTCAAAAAGAGCCATTCATGAGGTTTGATGCAAGTTTCTCCTAGTCATCCTATTCATCAAAGTGCCTTCAAAAGAAGTCATCCATGAGGTCGTGTCCAACTTACTACAAGTCTCCCCTATTCATCCAAGTAATCAAAATCCTTGTATGCAATTTTTGTATTTTGTGATTGCATAACGTTCAGGTCAACTGTGAATCAAAATAATTTCTTGAGTAATGCTTTTAATTCACAACTTCAGCATATTTACAGAACTTCAGCATTTTTATCATGTTTTCATACATCTACTAAAAGAACACAAAAAATCATGTGCAATTACAAATGCAACATAAGAAAATGTAACAGAGGGAGCATCAATTAGATCAATTGATCTTTTTGGACTATGACAATAAACAATTTCACACGGTTATTTCTTTGTGATTTTTAATATAATACAATTGCAGGTAGATTCAGATGATGGTAAGCATAGATCCCAAGCACACATGTTTTTGCTAAATTAACTAAAGTTTTATTAATGATTCATTTTGGCGCAATCAAGCACTCCAAAGAGAAAAAACTATAAGCTGCATGAAACCAAAGGACCCACTTGAATAGAATTAGAACTAGAGCATTGGAAACGCACTTTACAGAATACACCTTAGGAATAGCCGAAAGAATATAATATAGCAGGCCCGTAGGAGATTATAGAAAGATTTTTTTTGAAATCAATAAAATAACGAATTAAGTTTTTGCTTAGTTTTTAAACTTTTAGCGCCTAAAACTAGAGCTTTTCCTCTTTATTTTAGAAGTTTGTCTTTTGATGATTGCATTTATTTATGTTAGCTATTTTACATAAATCCTCATTTTGCTTGGCGGGCAGTTGACAAAAAAAAAAAAAACCAAGCACGTGCCTTTGGTACAAATTTCATTAAAAGTCCAAAAATTTCAGTTTCAAATGGAAAGTAGATGCACAAAAAACTGATCCTGGTATGAATAGGGACCAGTAACTTCAACGTGAATGAAAAAATTCAATATAACCATACCTTGTTCCTAATAAATGGGGAATCGTTTCCAAACCAGGTATCCTGCCTCTCACTTTGGCAATGAGCGAAACATGAATTAATAAATAATCCATTTTTGCTTGATGACGAGAACTTCTCTACAGAATTAAGCATTTCATTCCTGAAGCCTAAAATAGAGGAAAAGTTCAACTGCAACATTGAGTAAAGTGAACGTTAAGTATTGAGTGTCATGAACTTAAATAGAGATAAAAAAACGGATACCTTGTAAAAACTGGATTTGTCCTGTGTTGCATTTTGCATTATTCATGTTACAATCTTGCCAATAACCATGAGGATCAGCCGCTTTGGAAGCCAGACTCTCCTGAAGCTGAAACCAAAGGTAAAAGAAAAAAAGCAGACAAAGGCAGCATTTCAAGCTTTCATCATTCTAGTGGTTATTCAGGTTATCATTTTCTCAAATACTAGGAACTCCGCAACTTAAAATTAAAATGAAAAAATTCAGTATTTTTTTTCACAATACCAACAATAACAACAACAACAAAGCCTTAATCCTACTACATGGGGTCGGCTACATGTATCCTTTTTTCTCCATGCATCCTATTTTATTCACAATACCAAGGGACTAAAAATAAATAAAAGGAATATTTGCATGCATGTCACTTAATTCCTATGTATTTAAATATATAACACCTAAACTTCAATTTTTACATATATGGCACCCTGCATATACATGAAAAGAAGTGTTTCAATTGTTAAACGTAAACATTGGTATTTTTGATATGGTATGAAAGATTTGGATGGTATAAATGTAAATGCCCCCATAAATGCAGCACAGTACTTCTACTTGGGTGGTGATGTACCTGCCATACATCATATGCTGAATTCAGAATAAAAAGTGGGGTCCGAACATCGGACAGGGCATTCTGAGGAAAGAAACACTGCAAAGAAAAATGATAATATCAATGACTGGTCTTACCATTTCTAATGAACTTAGTTCTTGGAGATGCAAAATTACCAAAGTAGGATTCAGGTGCGAAGTACAGGTTCCAGGTAAGTTCCTTGACACCCCCTGTTTACCCAATCAATTATTTGTCAAGCAGAATTCGAAGAGAAAAACAAATAAAACAGGCAATATGTAGAAGAAGCCATATCTGCAGCCAAATTTCTTATTACTCCATTCATCAAATAAACATATTAAAGCGTAAAATCAAGGAGTCTCAAAGCAAGCTAAGGCTTGCAAATTGCCATAGGTACCTGTAAATTAACTATTCCACTAAAAAAGGATCTCAGGGTGCGTCGACCAGCCACATCAACACTGTCGTGCCAGAATATATTAATTGTCTATTAAGACTACAACAGCACTGAAGCATAACAAATCTAGGCGACAAATTATTAAGGTAAAATAGGCAAACAAATGGAAATTAGCATGCTTTCACCAAGGAATACATACGCATCAAGGAACATTCCAGCATCAGCAAGACACTTGATTTTTGTACTTCCTGGAAACAATGCGTGAAATTCATCACAATGGTGTATAGCTGCTATACCACCCGCAGAGCATCCAATAAGAAATGCCTATAAGCACATATGAATTGTATAACGGTAAAAACGGAGATAATGAAAAAAAATGCATTACAGAAGCAATAAAATTAACCTGATTAGCCTCACGCATTCCCTTTGACATCAATTCTTCCATAGCAGTTAACCATATGCGTTGACCACGGAAGTAGAGGCCTGCAGCCTAAAAAGATGCCAGCCAATTTTGAGTAGTAGAGCCATATTTTAATGACATGAGCAAAAAACAAATGCATCCGTTAAACACAACCAGTGGTATGGAATATAAAACTCTTAAGTGAAACATGAGTTAACTGATGAAAAAGTACTCGTATAGGGACAGAACTAGGCATAGCAATGTCTGAACAAAAACTGCTGCAGCGTGATGAAACAAAAATAAAAAGCATTGAACTCAGGTTACAAGGTAATCAAGGCAAATTGCTAAGCTTGAGAATTTGGCACTTAATCGATATACCCTCATTAAGACATCAAGATTTCTGACATTCAATTAAAATAAGCATAAAAATTGATATACCCTCATTAAGACATCAAGATTTCTGACATTCAATTAAAATAAGCATAAGAAAAAATTGTAGCACTATTATGGCACATTTGCAACGGCTTTGTTGCGCTTATGTACTGTTGACTACTAAGAGAAGTTAGAAATCTTGCATATCATTTTAAATTAAATATAATGGACAACAATTGTAGCATTTTGTTACAATAGTGAGATAGAAAGTTTGATTTTAGAATTAGATATAAATATATCAATACCAGATGACAGCTTAATAGAAGTTATAATTATCAAGTTACAATGGAACTAATTCAGAAGTTAATATAGTTTAAGTTTTCTTTAATCAAAAATCTATTAATAAGCCCATAAATTAGATCGCTGCTGCAAAGCTGTTGATCCATGCATGACAGTTATTCTTTCAAGGAGTCAAATGTAGAGTTCTTGAAGCCTAGATAAAATCACTCGGGTGAAAAAATATAATAAATAATAAATAATAAATAATAAGAATGACGAGTTATATGTCTAGGGCCATTTTAATGTAAATTAAACGAAAATCGATGTGCAATTAACAAGTAAAACGCCATATTTAAGCATAGGTCACAGGGAGATCTTTTACATAATCAAAAGAGGAGATGATTTTAAAATGCTGCACCATTAATTATCTTGGTTCTTTTGCAAGTAATAAAGAGCATTCTCGTATCAATATTATTCCATATTCAAAGATCCTCCTCATTTGTTTAGGTTAAACTCTTTTTATATCTAGATATTAATAAATTAATCCATCAAAAACATAAAGATAACAAATTATATCATATAAGAAAACAGTCAATAAAAAATTGATTTCTAGTTGGTAAATCTTCGCATTCTGACGTGCACCAGCATACTAAAAATTTGGGCCATCCCTACTACAACATAGAAAAGTTCGGATGAGCAAAAATACTATACAATGAATACAAACCATATTGTAGCCTTCACCAAGGAAAGATGCACCATCGCAGTAGCGAATCTTTACTCTGTTCCAGTTATAAAAATCTGCATATGTTATGTTTATGACCATTATGCACAAAATCCAAGAGAAAAGTTCCATTTAAATTCTGTAATAAAAAAAGGAAAGAATCATTAAACACAGAAAATATATAGTTTGAGGTTAACATCGACCCGGATTATCTTCAGGTTTATCACTCAAAATTCCTGTGAACTGTAGCTGTTTCTCCATGTAATTTGATGAACCCCGCCGGGTTTTTTTACGGTAAAAACACGTCCTAATGTTATTGCACCAGCCTCCTCCCTGTGGTGTTTAGTTAAGACAAAATGCCAATTGAGATTTATAGTCTGAGGAATATTCAAATGAAAGATGGCAATTTTTTTATGTGATAAAGCCATAAAAATGCATCGGAGAAAAACATCAAATTACAATGAGAAAGTTGTAATTAAATCCAATATTTGTGATTATTCACTTTATTCTTCTAACCTCTAATTGAACAAGCCAACTATTAGCTCCATTTCCAAATCCTTGGTGAAAGTGGTAACCCGGCAAGCTCCCATCCAAACACACTGAACCAATCAAATTACGTAGTTAACAAAAAGATAATAGATATTCCTTAAGTCTTAGAAAGAGTAAATGTAAACATCATAACTTTTAACATCCAAGAATTGTGAGGTTAGATGGAGAACATGTTTTAACAGAAAAAATGAACTATTAGATTTTTAGGAAGATTTTATTTTTGTATATTCTATTATTATGTTTTTCTATTTCTAGAATGTAATATTATTGGTATGTCATAATTCTTGTTTCCTTCTTTTATCATTGAGAGTTACGGATGATTTTATTATTTTCCAAATGTTGGAGCCACCCCACCATATTTTTCTTGTAATCATTTTTTATGAAATTGCAGATGAATAATTATTTCCTCTTCCAAAACCTACATTGTATCGGAGCAATGATTCGCTTTTGAAATTGTGTTTTAAACCCTTTAAAAGTGCATCTACAAGCGATTGTTATACACTATGTTAGGGCTCAAACGTTCGTTTGAGAGTTCCAACTATAATTTCTACTGAGTCATTCACGACTTTTCTTTGGCAACACCTGGAAACTTCAACTCAAACGTCGATCTCCGAGTTTAGTCTGCAAGTCCTATTCCACCTCATGCGATTTTTCTTCGTTCTGTACGGTTGTTACTGGAACAAAACTCCTCACCCCTTGCTCTAACATCGATTGCAAGTTGAGTTTGTACAAGAATCAGAGCATCTTTCTTTATCCACTACACATGTGCTAGTTGTCTTAAATTCTAAGGAAGTCGTATAAGTCAGCATGGTTGTCTGGAATCCAAAAAAATCCTACCACATCGAACGACTCCAATAATTCAGAAACCAAATCACCTCACCCTATAGCTCCTCTCATGGTTGTATTGGCAGATTAATATTCCCATAACTCACATCTTTATCTCACATTTATAAAACTTAACAGGTACAACTACCTAGAATGAGCTTAATCCATAAAGACGGTGATCAACGTGAAATGAAAACTTGGGTGTTTAACTAGAGAAAATTCAAAACCTATTGTTAACGATCATAATCTGAAAAAATGGCGGTCCAAAATTTCTCTGGATATGACTTAGATCATCAACTCCATGGAACTTATATTGGAAAGCCACATCCTATGTAGCGTTGACAATTCTAAAAAAGCAGTGTACCCACATCAGGCACATATAGGACGCTGACACTTATCCAACACTTTTTTCACACTAAAATTTAATTTTTTTCGGGCCCAAACACGTCTGAGATACACCTCAACACTTCATTGAACATGAGCTTAACACAATTTCAGAAAATACGACACAAGAAATAAAAAATTATAGATATAAGCAGCCTTAATTATACCTCATAGTCGAAATAGTCTCCTCTCTCATGTTAATGCTCCCTCTAACATTCGTTAAAATCAAGTATTGAAGGTGCATACAATATTTGTCGAAGTCAAACATTAGTAATTCCTTCAGTGCAATCATAAGATTTTTTAACATTTTAGTAGATAAGTTTGTATGAATTATTTTGAAATATATTAGATATCTAATTTTGATAATTAATTTTTATAAGCAAGAGATTTTATAATGTAAGTTAATTTAGAAAGTTAAATTTTATTGTTCCATAATTTATTTTTGTAATATTTTTAATAAATAATAATAATAAATTATATATTTTATATTAATAATTAATTAAACATGAAAATGTGTCCATGACATGTCATGTCTTATTTTTTTCAATATTGTGTCTTTGTATCTTGGCATGTCATGTTTGTGTCCCTGTGTTCGTGTTGTGATTCATAGATTCATTAAAATCGAACATTGAAGATGCATCCAATAGTTGCGAAGCCAAGCAATAGTTATTTTTCTCATTGTAACCGTAAAATTTTATAAAATTTTAGTAGATAAGTTATGATGAATTCTTTTGAAACATATTATATATCTAATTTTGAAAATTAATTTTTATAAGAGATTTTATAGTACAAGTTAAATGTATGAAATTAAATTTTATTCTTACATAACTTATTTTATAATGTCTTTAATAAAGAATAATAAAAAATTATATATTTTATCTTAATAATTAATTAAACATAAAAGCATGGCCATGACGTGTCGTGTCTTATATCATTCAATTATGTTGTGTCCCCATAGCATGACATGTCATGGTTGTGTCCGTGTTATGGGTCACATCTATTTCATCCCACAGCTCGAGATATCAGAGGGGTTGCT
Source organism: Phalaenopsis equestris (assembly GCF_001263595.1). Classification (NCBI taxonomy): domain Eukaryota; kingdom Viridiplantae; phylum Streptophyta; class Magnoliopsida; order Asparagales; family Orchidaceae; genus Phalaenopsis; species Phalaenopsis equestris. The sequence goes on along the minus strand of NW_018164792.1, from coordinate 55,694 downwards.
CTAGACCTTTATTCAAACTTGAAGAATTCATCCCAATTTTTTTATAGAAAACTCTACATTGAAAATCAAAATAAAGTGACTGTGATGACTAAGTATTATAACAAGTTTGAATCATTATGGTAGGAACTTGATCAATGTCATGATGACATTCGAGAGAATTTGAATGATTACGCTCGCCATAGATAGAGAAAAAAATGACCAAGTCTATATGTTCCTAGCCCACCATAGTTGAAGTTTAAATAAAGTCTGAGGTCACATCATTAGTAGGAAACCCCTAAACTCTACTAAAGAAGATTTTTCTAAAGCTATACGGGAAAAGTCAAGAAAAAGTTATATTGTGCAAGACCGAATCTTCTTGTGGCATCGAACAGAAGAACTCAACTCTTATGTCAAAAGGGTTGACACTGACAAAGAAGGCATAAGAAAACATGGTGCCAGTAATGCAAAAAATCATGGCACACTAAGAAGATATATTGGAAACTTCATGATAAACCTACAAACTAGAACTTAAAATCCAAGTATGAAGGTCGAGCTTATCAAGCGACTGCTGAAGAAATTTAATAGACTCCTAACTTGAATGCAGTCCCTTTCACGAATGAGCAATTAAATCACTTGCACATATTGTTTCAATCTCCAAAATTGTTCTCGACTCTATCTTAGTCTTTAATAGAAAAGGGTAATTGTTTAACCAGTGCTTTTTTAGGTTTTATTCTTAATTTTTATTCTTGGATAATTTATTACGGTGCAACTGATCTCATGGCTGATTTTTCTAAATTATTTTCCTCCAATAGATCTTGCGCAGGCAAAAAAAAGGTCAAAATTGTTGATGGTTCACTCTTGATAATTGTCGGGATAGAAACTGTTAAACTCTCATCGTTGTTTTTAACCTTTCTCAATGTTCTCCATGTTCCTAATCTATCATGCAACTTCTTGTCCACAAAACCAACAACAGAAACAAGCCTTTATCCCATTAAATAGGGTAGGCTACATGAATCTTTTTCTCCATTAAGCCCTATTGAGTATCATATTTTCACTTAATTCTAATAAATTAGAATAATTTTTTATATAATATGCTCAAGTCTATTTAGGTCTACCCTTAGCTTTTCTAACGTAAGTCAAATCTAAAATATCTACTCTCCTAACTGAATCATCAAATGGTTGGCGTTGATTGTGACCAAACCATCTAAGACAACCTCTCTAATCTTACCTACCATTAGAACTACACCAACCCTTTCATGGATACATTTGTTTCGCCTTTTGTCTCTAAGTTTCAAGCCACTAATCCACCTAAGCATTCTCATCTCAGCAACACTTAGCATAGTTTCATGTTTCTCTTTTAAAGGCCAACATTATACACCATAAAGCATTGCAGATCTCACCCCCATCTTAGAAAATTTTCCTTCAGGCCTAAGCAATACATTTCTATCACACAGTAGGACCGACGCATTCCTCCACTGCAACCAACCAACTTGAATTCTACTAATAACCTTCCCATCCATATCACCATCACTTCGAATAATAGACCCAAAATATCTAAAGTATTCATAACTTTTAATGATTTGATCACCCATTGTTACAACTCTATCACTAGATCTACTACTACTAAAATTACATTTCATGTATTAAGTTTTAATTCTACTCAAATGAGGGTCTTTAGACACTAATGTAGACCTCCATAATTTAAATTTTTCCTAGACTCTTTCTCTAGTTTTATCCACTTGAAGGATATCATCAATGAAAAGTATACACCAAGGTACATCCTACTATAAATGTCCAATAAGAGCATCCATAACTAAAGCAAGAAGATAGGGCTTAAAACCGATTCCTGATGCAATCCAACTGAATTAAGAAAATATTTGATCAATGCTCTTTTTATTCGAACACAAGTAAAAACTCTTGTATACATATCTTTAATTACTTAAATATAAGTCATATAAACACTTTTCTTTTCTAGAATTCTCCAAAGAACTTCTCTTAGAAACTTATCGTAAGCTTTTTCTAAATGATAAAAATTATATGTAAATCCTCCTGACACTCACTACACTTCTACATCAAACTTCTCAATAAATGTATTGCTTTCATAATAGACTTGCTCGGCGTAAATCCAAGTTGATTATAAAAAATGTGTATCACATTTTAACACATGTTCAATTCCTTCCATAGTTTTAATGTATGAAACATTAACTTAAGTCCTCTATAACTTGCACACTATTGTACATCTCATTTATTCTTAAAAACAGGGACCAAAATACACTTACTCTACTCCACATGCATATTTTTAGTTTTTAAAATAATATTAAAGAGTTTAACAAGCCAAGAAACTCTAAAATCTCCTAAATATTTCCACACTTGTGAATTGGAATATCATCGAATCTTACTTATTTTTTACCCTTGATTTTCTTTAAAGCCTACATAACTTTCTTGTACGAATGTGATGGTAAAAATAAATAGTTTTATTTTTGTTAACGATATTAGAATAATTAAGGTCGATCATATTTTCAAAATCTTCATTGAAAATTTTATCAAAATATCTCACCCGCTTATGACCTATGTTAAGTATCTATCTCTAAGAAAAGCATTTCTTTTTATTTTCATCTTTAATACACTCCTTCAATTAAATCTTTATTTTTATTTTCTCTTTGTTTAGCTAATTTATACATATATTTTTCACCATCTTTAGTGCATGATCTATTATAAAGATCACTAAAGTAAAATTCTTATTGTTACAAATTGTTCTATTAAACTCCCTACAAGCCACCTTACATTTTTCTCAACTCTAAGTTTTTACATTTAAACCAACTTTTACAGCAAAACTTATATTTTTTTCTTTTTATGCACATTATTATTCCATCAATTATTTTTAGTTATAAAAATATTTCCTTTTTAATTATCCAAGTACATCATTAGTCACTAGTTTAATATTATTTGTTACCTTACCTTACAAAGAATAAACTTCATGAAAATCTTGAAATCTTGAAATTTATTCATAAAAATAATTTTATTTATATCTTTTAGGTGCCATCATCTAATTTCATGATAAAGTTTCATTATTTTTTGTATCTTTCAATTATTCATCTTAAAATTCAAAACTAATAATCGATGTTGAGTAATTAAATTTTCACTTGAAATTACTTTATAATCTTTATATTCTTAACAATCTTATTTTTTCATAAGAAAATAATTAATGTGTTTTATTAAATTCATTCTTATAAGTAGTAATATGTTCATCTCTTTTCTTAAATAACGTACTAACAATAACAAAATCATAAGCTAAAGATAAATCTAATATAATTCTATCTTCTTCATTAATCACCCCAAAACCATAGACACCATGAATATTTCTAAAATCTTCTACCAATCTACCGACATGTTCATTTACATCTTTTCAAATAAATCATTTACATCTTCTCAAATAAAAATTTTTTCTTCAATAGGCATTATATTTATTAATTCCTCTAGATCATTCCAAAATTTTTCTTTTAAACATATATATAAACTTACTTAAGAAGCATAAGCACTAATAACAATAAAAATATTAGTATCAACAATACTTTTAAAGGCCATAATTCTATCTTTGATTCTATTTATTTTTACAACATTAGCTTTCAAACTCATATCAATAATTACATCTACACCATTTTCATTATGACTCATACCTGAAGACCAAAGTTTAAAACTTAAATTATCAATCTCCATAGTTTTTTATCTAACCAATTTAGTTTCCATTAGTAAAGTTACTGTCAATCTAACTTCTACTCTTCTTCTTATGAGTTGCAGAAAAAAATGAACTCTACCATTTTGACAATGGACAAGTCGAATGGATAATGTCAAAGTACTGGTTTAAATTCTATTTCCATTTATAAAGACAATGAAATTATGTTATAGCATTAAAATTTAAATCACCCTAATTTTCAATATCTAAAATACTTATTTCCCAAATTATTTTAGAATAAAAATTTGTCATTGTCTCAATATGAAGTTTGTCAATTTGCTAAACGTTATTGTACATTTTTTTATCCACAAATATACAAATTAAACGATATTATATCATGAGAGAGTGTGTTGAGTCATTAATATTGAAGTCCCGACAATGTTATCTCATGATGTTCATAAAAAAAATAAAAAATAAAATAAAAAAACCACAACAATGGTATTTTTGATATTGTCTACTCATGTTAGAGAACAACTCAAAAGAAATGGTTCAAGAATTATTTTGGGGCTCTAGAAAAGCACAAGAAAATTACTGGAGATTATGGGCCAGCATACGTCGCCCAACTAAAGTGGAGCGTTTGTCCAAGTGGATTATTCTCTTTCATCCCTGAGGAAGTATTGCCCTTTTCATGTTTTCAATGTTATACCCAACTTACAGACTAAGCACATTCCAGCATTGATAGAGTCGCTCTACCTATTCTAGCAGCCCCTGGTTGATCCACCAAGTCAGGTTTATCAGTGTACGATATGGGTACTCACAAAACTCCTATGGCCTTCCTTATGGGGAATTGGGTAATGTTTGAAAGGGGATTACAAAAAAGAGCCAATTCCATTAATAAGAAAAGGCCAAGCCCGCCATTAAGCAAGCCAGTTTTTTGCAATAAAGTGTGATAACATTTGATTTAATAAGGTTTTGTCAAATGAAATGAATCTAATTTTGTTATGTGAATTAGAAGCATAATGAACAGAGGGTGTTAGCATGAGCTACATTATGAGGGTTATGTGAAAGGGTTTGCGCATTCTCTTCTTTCCATTCTTGGGCGATTTCTAGGGCAACTTGTTAACTACCCTAGGACTAAACATCAACCGTTACATTCCAGGAGCTTTGCTATTTCAATAGAGTGAGAAGTCTGGAAGATAATCTTTTTGATGTGAAAATAGAGATGCAAGTGACGCACTATTTCATTATGTACGGGTTATTTGGTTACTTGATGCTTGAGTCTATTTGGAGGCTTGGTAGGCATAATGGGAGTTATGTTTTCTTAAGGGGATGCGGCATGAAGGGAGTTATTTTGATGTCAGTTGATGTATAGAAGCACGTGTTGGTCATAGCACTAGTGTGAGGCTGTTAATCTAAATAGATGGAGGACCAGATGTTCGTTTCCTAGTTAGTGGGCAAAGGAAGATTAGAACTCCAAAGTTGGCTTCTGTGGACATATCTCTAGATTGGAAAGTTAAGCCACCCTATCTTGTAGTTTAATTATAGTATTTTTCCTTTCCCTATCTCAGCTATATCAATGTGGCTAATCACTCATTCGCTGGTAAATAAATTGTGTAAGACTCACTAATCAATGTAAAAATGAGTAGTGTCAGAATTTTTCACTAATCAGGTGTGATCAATCTCATCTATGTAAGAATTTAGAACTCTTCCAACTCATCCCAAAAAGATCGTTATGGCAAAGAATAAAAAAAAGAAGAAGAAATTTGTCAAATAATAACAAATGGTGTATCCATGGGTTAACATCTGATCCAACCTAATAGTAAACAATCCACCCAAAACAACCAAAATATTCCTTAGTGAATCGGTCAAAAACTTGAACTACGCACATAAATACTTTTCATAAAAAGGCAAAGCTAACTAATATAGAAACTAGTTTTATTGCGGGTACACCTCCCTCTTTTTCAAGTATATTGCGAAGAATAGCATGGATTGATAGGAAATACCATTTTGGATGTACATTTACAGGCGGTTAAAATTTTTTCTTACCCTTATTTCCAAGGTGACTTATTTATTCTAGGGTTGACACCTACTAAAAGTCAGGGGAGTAAATGATGAAGATTAAAAAAGGTAGCCTTGCCTGCGGAGTAAATGATGAAAATTAAAAAAGGTAGCCTTGTCTGCGGAGAATCCATCTCAAAGCCAAGTCACGATAGTATCTCCTACTATAGGTATGGTGCTTGCTAAGCTTATAATTACTGTGGATCCCTTAAAGCTCATCTGACCCCATGGTGGTACGTATACCATAAGAGTTGTCACAATCATTAAAAGAAATATTACAACTCGAAGACACTGAACAAATTCCCTAAAATTGTTATAACTCGCATAATATAGATCACAAAAAGGATGAATGTGAACCACAATAAGAAACATACTTGCATATAACGAAGCAACCAGCCCCTTCAACATATCTCATAACATGTTATATGTTGTTGAAAGCAACCAGCCACTTCAACATATCTCATAACATGTTATATGTTGTTGAAAGCTAGATCCACAAGAAATGTGTGATGCATAGCTAAAGAAATGCCATCCACTATCAAAATGGCTAAACAAAGACCGGCTAATAGTAGGAACCCCTGTCAATATCCCAGATTGCTTGGGGTTGGATAATCTATCAAATGTTTTTTTAAGAATGGAGGATATATGTAGTTTAAAAAGAAAGAATCACTGGTTCCTCATAGTTATTTCTTTTTTCTATCATGACAATTCTTCTTCCCCCTTCTTTCTTTGCTCTGAACCTTACCTTTATGGATGGAAATTGGCTTTATTGTGCCCCAAAAAGCTACATGAGAAGATTCATATGGGAGAGGGAGGCAATGAATCACCTAGCTAACAGATTAGTCGGTTGGTTGATTCTCGGAAGAATGTCATTCGAAAAAAGACTCCCATATAATATTCTCACAAATCATTTACTTCATTTTTCAGTCCACATGCTCTTTGAGTTCGGATTCTTCTAGACTTAAATCTGAGCCTAGTTTGAATCTCAAACTAATGAGTCTAGCCTTTCCATTGGGAAAAGATCTTGCACTTAGCATCCATTGTCCCATTATGCGTCATATAAAAATATCTCACTTATTTTTCGTGCATTTACCTCACAATTGTCATTTATGGAGATTCCTATCACTGTGTTGAATGTTTTGAAAGTTCCTCAGTAGAAGAGATTGTTCACGAGGGGATGAAAGCTCTTGAAAAAATGACATGCGGGAATTGATTAATCTACTTAGAGAATACAATTATCAGCTACAATTAGGTGTTTACAATCAAGTATGATTATGATGGATCACGAAAAGGGTATAAGGCTCGAGTGGTTGCCAAGGGATCTACTCAAACCTAGAGCATTGATTATTTAGAAATTCACTCCAATCCCAAAACTAAACTTGGTAGGGGTTTTTCTAGCATTGATTATTTAGAAATTCGCCCCAATCCCAAAACTAAACTTGGTAGGGGTTTTTCTATCAAATGCAGCTAATCTTGACTGACCCCTACAACATTTGTACATAAAGATTGTCTTTCTTAATGGGGACTTGAAAGAAGTGTATATGGATGGACCTCCGGAATTTAGTGAGAAGCTCAACATAAAAGTGTGTAAATTAAAAATTCCTATATGAGTTGAAGAAATCACTGAAAGCGTGGTTTGAGGAATTTACACTATTTGTTAATGGTCAGAGATATACTCAAGAAAGAAAGATCATACAACATTCTTCAAACATTCAAATAAAATGATAATATTCATATTGGTTGTGTATGTGGATGATATTATTCTCACCAAAAAAAAATGCGCATGAGATGAACCATTTGAAGACTTCCCTATCATCTATTTTTAAAACCAAGGACAAGGAACGCAGAGGTATTTTCTTGGCATGAAAAGCTGCTCAATTGAAGAAAGGAATTATTATCTACCAATGGAAGTATGTTCTTGATCTTCCCAAAGAAACCGGGATGAGTTGGTGCAGACCTGCAGACACTTCAATTGATCCCAATCAGAAACTGAAACATAAGAAGGAAGGCCCTCTAGTGAATACAATTATGTATCAAAAATTAGTTGGGAACTTGATATATTTATTACATACACGGCCAGATATTGCCTTTGATGTGAGTTTGGTAAGTCAATATATGCTCTAGCCTATGAGAAACACCTTGAAGCAATCAAAAAAATTCTCAGATATCTAAAAGGTATACCAGGTAAAGACTTGCTCTTTCAAAAGACCAAATAAAAGAACATAGAGGGGTACACTAATGCAAATTGGATAGGTTGAATTATTGACAGAAGATCAACTTATGGATATTACACCTATGTGTGGTGAAACTTGGTTACATGACAAAGTAAGAAAAATAATATGGTAAACAGGAATTGTGTTGAGGTCGAATATAAGGCTATGGCTAATGGAGTATGTCGGATATTATAGTTAATAAGAGTTCTGGAAGAGTTGCAGCTCTCGATAAGTATACCAACAAAGTTATATGTAACAATAAAGCAGCTAAAAGCATTGTAAAAAATCCAGTGCACCATGATCTCCACAAAGCAAGAGATTGACATGCACTTCACAAAAGAGAAGATTAATTTTGCAACTATTTGAATCTCATTTATCCCTACTATTCAATAAATAATGGATATCTTCGCCAAACGACTGTTCAGGCATGATTTTGGCTTCTTGTAACTAGGTTGGGCAAGATATATATATATATCTACTCCAACTTCATGGAAGGTGTTGAATTTTTATGAACTTTTTATTTTAGTATATTCTATTATTAGTTATTTCCTATTTCTAAAATGTAGCATTATTGATGTCATAATTCATGTTTCATTCTTTGAACATGGGGAATTATGACCGATTTTTTTATTTTTCCAAATGTGGGAAATCATCCCCTCTAGTTATTTTGTAATCATTTTCTATGAAATTGTATAGGAATAATTATTTTCGCTCTTCCAAAACCTACATGAACTAATGTTAATCATTGCAAAACTTTGCACTAAACTAATTATATCTAATTGTTGAATTTTGATCCGTTAGTGGACTCATACCACCTAGGAAAATGATGTTAAGGTGAACAAAATTAAAAAAAAAAAAAGAGAAATAGAAATAAAATGGGGAAGAAAAGTAGAGAAATTCACTAATTATCAAGTAGGTTTAACAGAGAATTTTGGTAGGGAATTTGTCATCCCATAACCCTCAGGTGAACTCCCCTATTTATAGATTTGATTAGGTATGGATACGTTACATCAATCACTACACGACAAAGTCTATCCAAACCTTTGATGAATTGATGAAGTCAACTTGACTAGCTAAGAGAACTCACCAAACCAATTTGCTATCAACGGTTTGTTGAGCCATTGGTCGAGCTAATTGACCAAACTGGTTGGACAAACTAGCTCGCCAAGCTTGTCAGGCCAAATAGATCAATTGAGTCATTTTTGACAAGTTGATATGTTGAAACGAATTTCTTTGGCAATATTTTACTCCCCACTTGCATTGAATTAAATTCAAGAGGACTTGGCTATAAACACTAATGAAATCACAATGCATTATTAGGATGTTATTTTAGCAACCCAAAATTTGCAATCACTCAAGTATGATTGCATTATAAGTGAAGGAGCGGTAACATTTCTAATTGTAAGCAACATTGCCAAAGAAATGACCGGTGAAGATAGGATGGCTATAATCCCTTATGAATGAAATAAATTTGTGAAGTACAAACATGATATTGTTGTAACAAACATAGTGTAAAAATGGCAGCCGAACAGGTTACTGGGTCAGGTGAAAACCTGACATAAACTTGAGTGAACTCAAGTCCACGGGCCAATCAAAGCGGCCCAGGGTGGAGAAAAGGAAAAATGAAAAAGACTCTTTCGTCAGAAGTTCAATAGATAAGCTAATAGAAGTACGTGCAGCTCGGTTTGGTCCTTCAAATGACACCACCATAGATGACTTTCTTGGAGTTTTAGATTCACATTCTGGATTTTTGGCTAATTCGACATTCTATCTAAACTCTGTTAAGTTACCTAAGGACCCGACTCGTAGGCAGATATTCATAAAGCTGTGCCCCAAGATCCGTGTCCAATACTTACTTTTGTTTATGAAAAAACAACTCTGTGATAACACTATTCGATAGATAAATGATTATGTAATGACATTGTTTGATGGCACGTTATTTCTAATATGGAGCAGTTACTATTAAGTTTTTTATATATTTTCATGTTGTTATATCACCGCAAGCAGATATTCATGAATATTAACAAAACTCTTTTGCAGAATGGATTGGCAGCGACTTCGCTCAAATAGAGTTATTGCGGTGATTATGATAATATTGTATGAATGCTACCGCTCTGTCGTGGATCGAACTCCATGCATGACATTGTCCTTCATTGATGATAAATGGGACGATGAGATGCTAGAAGGACATCCCACAATGTTCAATAATATATTCCGCATGTCAGTACCCATTTTTTTAGATCTCCTCCACGAACTTCACAACAACCATGGGCTCAACAGTTCCTCCAAAACGACTACAAGGAAGGTGTTAGCAATACACTCTACATTCTAACGTTGAATGAATCAATGAGAGAAGCGATGGAGCGTTTCCAGCATTCATCTGAGACAATCAGCCAAAATTTCTTCGTGTGTCCGAAAGCATTAGTCAATTTAGCGGCATAGATAATTAGACCGGAGGATCCATCATCCGAGACGACTCCTGCAAAAATTGTCATTCTTTAAGGTAAATTTAATTCACGCATTACATTCACATCTTAATCTAATTAGTTTGTCAACAATAACATCTTTAACTATTTTAATAGAACTGTATTAGAGTCATTGATGATACCCACGTTGATTCACGACTACCCAACCATGAAAAGATCGTGTGCATTGGCCGATGTGGATCACCCACAAAAAAAGTGATGGTCGTTTGTGACTTCAACATGTGTTTCACATTTGTGATAATCGGATGGGGAGGGAGTGCACATGATAATCGACATTTTGCTTATACGACAAAAAATAATAAACAGAACTTCCCTCACCCACCTCTAGCTTCGTTCATTTATATACCGCATTAGTATTTTTATCAAATGTTACTAATATTGATTTTCCAAATAAGTAAATATTATTTGGTCGATGTTGGATATCACTTACAGATGGGGTATCTGAAGCTATTTCCATAAACAAAATACCACATTGCAGATTTTAAGAGATCAAACGGTGTTACATGTGGAAGAAAAGAAATGTTTAACAATATGCGGCGTGATTGAAAGAATATTTAGGGCATGGAAGAAAAAAGAGTCGTCTTACGTGATATGTTAACGTACCCGTTTTCAAAAAAAAGTACATATTGTGGTGGCCACGATGGCGCTCCACAACTATATTCAACAGCATTACTCTCGATCGAATCCAGACTTCATTATAGCAGACGACGATCAGATGCAAGACCCATTTGAAAGCATTTGAATTTCACGTCGGACAGTCTATAACACTGACAGAGAGGGAGTCATTTGAATTTGAAACTCAGGATGATGGTGCAGTGGAAATGACAGCTTTGAGAGAGCAGATCACATATGTTATCATTGGATGTTGACCGGTAGTTTCATCTTTAATTTCTAGACTCTATGTTACTATTGATTTTATATTATTCACATTTTGAAAGAGCTTTTCTTCATTTGTTTTTTTTAATTATTTTTATGGACTTGAGAAGTCGACGATGAGATGTTTGACCTTCTGGGATCTTCGGATGGTCTGTCAGTTGCTGTTGGTTGGTGTCGCATGTGAAATTCTAATGAAGACAACTGAATTTCTCTTATATTTTCAGCGATATGATTTTTGAAAATCTTCTGGATGGCCTTTTTGTGTGATACGCATATGGGACACGCGATGTTGGTTTTAAATGGGTAAAAGGTAACCAAGGACTCTATTTTTTTTACAAGGTCTACTGTCTTCTTGTAGTTACAGATTTGTTTGTTAGTGCAGTGAGTCTTTGATCCCCCATGTCTGCTTATATTATTAATTTTCTAATTTTCATGTGTTTGCATTGTTTTTTTGCCTTTTTTGTGAGCTTGTGAGGTCGACGATGAGACATTTGACCTTATGGGTTCTTCGAATGGTCTGTCAGTCGCTATTGGTTGGTGTTATATATGAAATTCTAATGAAGACAATCAAATTCCTCTTGTATTTTGGTCGATATAATTTTTTAGGATCTTCTGGATGGTCTTCTTTGGTGATATGCATATGTGACACACACGAGATTGGTTTTAAGTAGGTAAAAGTCAACCAAAAACCCTATTTTTTTACAAGGTCTATTATCTTCTTGTAACAACATATTCGTTAGTTGGTGTAGTGAGTTCTCTAAGCCCCCACGCCCACTTATTTTTTTGGTTAATTTATGCTTGAATAGTTTTCATTTATTTTTATTTCCTTGTATATTTATCCAACGAATTTCATATCTCTGCTATGACTAATAGATGCTCAATTATATCTTTGAAGGAAGATGAGCTCTAGGATTTCAGGGACCTCCCGACGAGTGCTCTGCCGCTGCGGACTATACACTTCATTACTGACATCACGTCAGGCACATAACTACGGGAGAAAGTTCTACAGATGACCGCGGTGGGCATATAGTCATGAGAAGTGTTGCTTCTTCGGGTGGGCAGACTGTCCGGTCGATTTCACTGTCAATAGTGATGTGCTTGATATTATCCCTATAGAACAACATTGCTTGTGATATACTTCTTCTACTTTTTAAAATGAATATTATCATATTTTTATTTTTATTTTTAATATGTTTTTTTTCTTTTTTTAGGTTTTTTGATACTCACTCTTAACTTATGTGTATATATTTTTTTGTATTATTATGAAGTGATTTTTTTTGTTCTAAATTATGAAATATATAGTCATTATAGTCTTGTTGCAAACAGCACAACTGTACAGTGGCAGAACGGTCATTTATCTGGAAACAGCTGCAAATCAATTATTTTTCAAACGCACAAACAAAACAGCTAGTTAACTTATCCAGATCAAGAACAGAATGGTTATTAATCCAGAAACACCTACGAATCAACTATTTTTCAAATGCAAACATTAAACAGCCAGTCAGCTTATCCAGATCAACTTATCAAGATAAGTTGTTTATCTGAATAAGCTGGATAATTTGTTTATCTGGATAAGCTACTATTGTCCCAAACAGAACCTTAATCTTTCTAGGGCATCTTGAGTTCTGTGATTCGTGTAAACTTATCCAAAAAGTGAATCTTACTTTTGGAACTGTGATTTCGTTGTCACCTGTACAAATAAAAAAAATCAATGACACAAAAAATTAAAACTTTAAAGTTGCAACAAAATACTAGCACCACAAATACAATAGAACATAAATTATAAGAAAATGTCACAAAAGAAATAAACTTGAGAGATTTATGCGCTGTGAATAAAAAGATAAACAAAAAATAAAAAAAGGCATCGCTATCCGGATATTATAACACAGATCTAACTTTTCACAACCATGACTAGAATAACTTGGAAGTGAGGTCATAGAACACGACAGTGAGGTATCAGGAAAAAAAAAACCGAGGGTCAGCTCTATTACCAGCTCCTTTAGCTGCAGCCGATTGAATCAGAGTCAGTGGTACGAAGAGCGGAGACCCACCGACTGACACCTCGCCATTGAAGACCACCTCCGTCCAATTCAAATCAAAGCCGCGAGAGCAACCCACCAACAGCAGACTAAAAAAGCTAAGAATCCAGAAATACTTCATGGGGTTGGGGTGGGCTAAAAATGCAACAGATGAAGCAAATCTGCGAAGGTACAAAATAAAAAAGAGTTGATTTAAGGATTGTAGAAGCATATTATGCCCAAAATTTCCTTACATGGAAATACGTTCTAAAGCAGCATCCGCAGCGGGTTGTCTTTCTGAAACAAGGTTAAAGAGTTATGCCCGAGTGGAAGAATAAAAAAAACGTCTCTGCTCTTCTCAGCTCAGAGAGACTTTAGCAGAGATAAAGTCGAAGCAACTTCTGCCGAGTGAACTCTATTGCGCCTCCGTGCGAAAGTGACTCTACCTTCACTCCATGCGAAAGTGAGATACAGAAAGAGCGCGCACTGAGAGATAAACCTTCTTGCCGACGATTTGTAGCTTGGTTTTTTATCCGTAGGTAACAGACCGACAGGTATTTAACTGGAGGGAGGGAAAAGGAGGGACTGGAGATTGATTTGGAATTTGGACGGCCGGGAAATTAGAAATGGAACGTGATCCGTCCTTTTTCAATTTGGGTGGACTCGAGTTGTCTTTATTGTCGGACGGGACCCACGCCAGTGGAATATGTTTGTTGCTTATGCGGTAATTTCAAATCCGTAAACCACCGGTAGAATAGGTTTAGGGCGGTCAATTTGGCTCGTTTTTCTCTTGTACGGCTCGTTTGTTAAGCCTAACGAGTTGAACATGAATAAATTTTTAAGCTCAAAATATAAATGAGCTGAGCACGAGCAAAAATTTGGCTCGAAAATAAATAAACAAATAAATATATACATAATAAATATTCATAAAATATTATAAATTTTAATTAATAAATTTTTTAAAGGATAAATTGTCATATTTATAAAATTCAATTCAATTAATAATTATATATAACAAAAATTTAATAATAATATATTAATATTTCTTATACGGGTATTATATATTTATATAATAATATAATATAAGTTTTATAATTAAAATATTTTAACATTTATACTATCTAAGGATAACCCTAACCCCCCGCCTCCCCATTCCCATTACCTCTCTCGAACTTTCTCGCCTTTTGGGTTGGCTGCCTCTCCCTCTCATTTTTCACTTGAAACTCTTTCGACCGAAACAACCTAGGGTATTTTTTTTTCTATGGATGAGATCTGATATAAGAATGGTGAGGAATGGTGAACTTGTTCGGCATAGCTGCTATGCAGTCTCGCCTATTGCATTTATATATATGTTTTTTTTTTTTTCTGTGGAAGAAATCTGATATAAGAATTGTGGGGAACAGTGAACTTGTTCATAGGTAGAAATATTATTAGTGGTTTTGGCAATCATTCTATTGTTGAGATGAAATTCAGTTTGTAGGGTACCCATCCAAAATTTATAGGGAAGATTTGCTTGATGTTTTTCAGAAAATTTCTACCATGATGACAATGATTACATTTAGTAGTAAGCATTTATCACTTTTGAGACTCGAGTAAATTGTTATTTTCTTTATGGAATAGTTGAATTATGAGAACTGATTATTTTTTTCATGCTTTTGGTAGGCTATAGCTAGAGTATACAACCATTTTCTCCTTCATCATCGTATAGTGTTCAGGCCCTCTGGTAATATAAAATTTTTATTGGCTTTTAACATTGCAATATTAATGAAATATATTTGCAAATGTCATATCTATTATAAATTTGAAAGTATTAGATGATTGTTTATTTTCCTCATGTTTCTTAGAAATGGAGCATGAATATAATAACATTTCTATATTTTCACATAATTCTATTTTAAAAGTTTTGGACAATTTCCCTCATGTTGTTGAGATTGTTTATGCCCTGCTCTCTCTTTTAAGATTGTTTCTTCTCTATTACTTTCAATGACTTGTTTGTAGCATTTGTTGATTTTGAGTTTAGTACTTAGGTTTGGTGTGCTGACAATTTTCTTGAAGTTGAGTGGCACAAACTTGTATTGTTCAAGAATGACTCATTTGAATAAGTTATTAAAGTTTTGAAGATTCTTTTTAGAGGATTAAATATTATAGATGTCATACTATTATAGTATTGTATATTATTTCTTTTTGTGTCATCTACTAAAATAAAAGCGAAACACACACAAGTCATTTCTTTGAATGGTCGTGTTTTCTTTCGATCTTATAAATGTGCAATCCATGTGGATAACCTTTCATAAGCTTTGCAACATATAGACTTGATGCGCCACAAACAAATTTTTATCATCTGACACGAATCTCGAGACAATATTTTGAGCAAGAAATATTCAAATCTTGAAAAAACGTCATTCAGAGCTTTGATTTCAATAAACATATAGTCAAGCTGACTGGCTCTATGAGAAGGACCAAATGATATAACAACTAGTACAATCTGAGTCAGATCAAGCCCGGATCAAATCATTAAACTCCTCTTGGAGGATTTTCAAAGGCATTTGTAAGGTCAAACGGAAGTTGAATATAGCGTGTTTATAGTCGAATCAAGCGTCTTGACAAGACGAATCCAACGAGCCCAAGATTGATCAATTCTAACATCTTTAAGGCACTCAAATTTCAATTAAACGTCATCTGATTGAGGGAAGCTCTCCGAACCGTCTGATCTAAATGGTTCATATTTCTGCATTAATTGCATCAAAAACACAATAAATAGAGTTTCACCCCTGCATGAAGGAAAATGCTTGAGACAGAATTTGAGGAGAAGGAGCTCAAGTCTAACATCATTTCGCCATCGTTGATCGCCATCAACCACCACCGACGGTCAGCGACCAATGCCGACCTCCGTTGACCACCGTTGGCCGCTATCGAACGCTGTCGATCACCGCCGACCACCACTGACCAGACATCGTTAGTCGACGTTGTTACATGAAAAATCTAGTGACCATTTCCCATCTGTGGGAAAAGGGTTCTCTATAATCATCAACTTATAGTGAATTTTTATAACTGGGTCATGCCCCGTGATTTTTTCCCTTTACGGGTTTTCCACGTAAAAATTTATGGTGTCATCACAGGTTGTTTCTCTTTCATATGAGTGTGTGTTGAATCCTTGTGCAATGCGATAACAATAATTCATTACACTACTGCCGCAAATTTTCTAGCACGCATCAGTTTGGCGTCATCTGTGGGAAAGTTTCAATCCCCACAACTAAAGTACTTACGTGGTTTACTACATGGCCACCAGACACAATATTCGTGACAACATAGCAACCCGCTCCAACACTCATCGTTCCAAGGAGCAATCCTGAAGTCAAGGACGACATGCTTCTTCATCTTCCTTCCATGGAAGATGTTATCCTGCCAACGAAGGTGTTTCGGGTCCTTCAATAGAAGAACGAATGTGTAGTGTATAATGGAGGAGTCTCACTCAACTAGAGATCATACAGCTTCTACGCGAGGTTCAACAGCGGCTTCCTAAAACATTGGATGAAATTTTTTTACCATTAACTCATCGACATACAAGACACATACTGCTCGGAGGAACTCATACCAGCCCGCCTCCTTAAGAAGGAACACATCCCTTGTCAGGTTGTGTTGTTGAACTTCTATATACTGCAAGTTCCACTCATCCATCTCGTGCAACTCATTCGAGATCGCCACATCTTCTTGTCATTCCAGATAATGTCATTTGTAATGATGTAATGACTATGACGCCTCGTCCGGGAAGAGTTCCCCCTAGAGAAAAAGGATCGCTTCTATTCTCACCTTAACATCCATGAATCTTCTCCCTTAGCGGATGCGGTCCTCTAACACCCCATCCCAATAAGCTTCAAGCTTTCAAATATCGATACATATGAAGGGATAACTGACGCTTACGAGTATATTGATCATTATCAAACCATCATGCACATTCAACGTGCATTTGTTGTACTTCTATGTCAAGTGTTCCCTGCTTCTCTTAAAGGACAAGCTCGAACCTAGTTCTACTCTCTGTCAGTGGACACTGAAACACCTTTAACGAGTCTGTCAAATTGTTCGCGAAGCAGTTCATCGCAAATTAAAGGATCATCAAGGATTCATCTCATCTCTCGGGAATTTGTCAAAGTAAAGGAGAGTCGCTCAAGGACTACCTCCACAGGTTTTCTGCTGAAGCCCGTCAGATTTTGAGGGTAGATTTGGAGTTACAAATGGGAGTATTTCTTGGGGGCTCCGCCCCAAGACCTTTTTACTTATCACTGATGCAGGAGACAGATCATTCTTATGTCGACCTTGTCCATGTGTTGAGGCCCAAATCACTGTGGATGAGGTCATCAAACACATAAAGGGCAGTTCGAGAAATTTGAGGGAAAGTGCAAGAGTAACACTTGAGATAATAATCAATCTTTGCAACGGAGAAAGTCCGAACAACAGAGGAATCACGACTTCCTTCCTCAACCTGCAGGCCAGCAAAGTGAGTATCGACCTAAGAAAGAGTATACATCGCTCCGCACATCACATGCTAACATCTTAATGGCTATCAAAGATGAGCAAGTCGTTAAGTGGTCTCACCCCCTAAAGTCTAACTCAGGGAATCAAGAATAATACTGTCATTTTCATCGGAGACGTTGCCACTCCATTAAAGCGTGTAAGCAGCTCAAGGAAGAGATTGAAAGGTTAAATAAACAGGGATATCTTGGTTGATTTGTATAAAACAAACCAGCAGATACCGATAATGTTCTTACCAGGGGGCAACATACGCAAAGACAACGACATGTTTGTGGTAGGCAAAATTCAGACAATTGTTAGAGGCCCATTGCCGACTGATCAAGTTCTTATCGCTAGATAAGGTGAACCAATATAGAAGAAAGCACCCCGAGCCTTTCACTTTTGATGATTTTGATTTGGAAGGAGTTTGAGTCCCCCACTAAGATCCTCTCGTCATTAGCACAGAAATTGGCGAGCTCTGCTATAATGTAAAGAGGATCCTGATCGAAAATGTATTGTTCTATTCAACTTTCCTCAGTTTGGGATTGACAAGGGAATCACTTCAACCTACATCCGGACCATTATATGGTTTTGATAATCAACCAGTGAGAGTCGAGGGAACAATAAATCTCCATGTTGTCTTCGGAGATTTTCCTCGACAGATAACTCACTCAGTCCAGATCATCGTTGTCAAATCAGAATCGGTATATAATGTCATCTTTGGGAGACCACTGCAATCAATCTTTAACATTGTGACTTCTGTAACACACTTAAAGAACAAGTTTCCAACCCCGGCAGGGATCGACGTTATTGACCTCAATTTTGGTTGAGGTCTAGAAAACTTCTTTAGTAGCCTAGGTCTAGCCATAGGACTTTCCTATTGACTAGTCTTAGAAAATTAGAAAAGGTACCCCCACCATTAGAAATTCAAAACTCTTCTTTTACTCAACTTGAAATTCCACATATTGATCTTAACCTCTAGCATTTAATAGATAAGATCATTATAAGAGAATTCAAGAAGAGTCCCTATAGGATTACTTGGCTTTAGGATTGACCCTGGGTGTTGACTTGAAACTAGGGTACACCATATCTTCACAATACATTAATCCATGGTTCATTTAGAACGGATATCTATCCAATTCTATGTGAAATGCCTAACTTGGTCTTTTGCCCC